>NC_053425.1:43818855-44099735 GCF_007990345.1 Gossypium hirsutum | reverse complement strand
AGTCGAACCATGTTCCTCACCCTATAAATTATTTTCCGACACTGCCCATCTGTGTACTAGTCGTTTTAAAAATCATCTGAGTTTCGTAACTCAAAATCAGTTTGTAATTTTTCCCAGAAATAGACTCATGTGCCCATCTATGTATTTTTTTCTAGAATTTTTGGTCGGGCCAATTAGTACAGTTTATTAGTCCAAAGTCTCCCAAGTTGCAGGGGGTCGACTACACCTGACCTTTGCCCATTACGACTTGGATATCTCCCTGCACAGAGCTTCAATACTGATGCCGTTTGTTTCTATGGAAACTAGACTCAGAGAGGATCTATAATATATGGTAGACCCTAATTATCTCTGGTTAATTTATAATGAATTTCCAAAGTCGGAACAGGATCCAGAAACCGTTTGGCCTGTCCACAAAATTGATTATCTCTTATATACTGCCCATATGATCTTTTCGTTACTTCTTCATGAAACAGATCATCGAGCTTCGATTACATAATTTATTCATCAATTAATTCCACTCCTACTATTTTTAGTGATTTTTCAACCTCATGACACTGCTGCTGCCAGCATCTGTTACGAAAGTAACTAGGTCCATTTCATGCCTACCCTTGATCCAACTCATCGAACATTCGTGCCATTTTCGCATGGCTTAAGTTTACATGCCAAATTCAAACACAACGTAATAGCTTATACATGCCAAAATGTTCTTCTAAGCCAACTAAGAAGAAAGTACCAAAACTTGCTATCCGGTGTGATGACTTCGATGACGACCTGACCCCGCAAAAATAGATGAGTCAAGCAACCTATAATGGGTGACAAGGAAACACCGAGTGAGTTTATAACTCAGTAAGTCATAAGCAATGCACTACATCCATCAATAACATTATCACAAGGAAACAAAATGGAACGAGACAATTTACTCCATCATACCGAACCATACCATAGTTCCTCCAACCTATCGATTCAATTTCATATCAATTCATGCATTCACATTCCATATACTCATCAATAAGACATTGAAGCATTTTCATAAATCAATTTATTTTCGTTACAATCAACGACTAAACGGCCTTTCACCCATCCTACGATAATTTTATGTACGTGACTCCAAGTATATTTGTCACATAGGTTCAAACTTACCGAGCTCAACACCAAGTATAAGCATAGCACCTATTAGCCATGTACTCAAGACACTTACCCGATCCGCTGTCCGCGATCGACTCAATAGTGTCGCACACATAGTGTCCATAATGATTCACGAATGTATATTGAGTCCGCACACTCAGTGCTATATAATCAACTCGCACACTTAGTGCTACATAATCAAATCGCACACTTAGTGCTACATAGTCAAACTCGCACACTTAGTGCCGCATGGTCAATTCGCACACTTAGTGCATCATATTCATTTTGCACACTTAGTGCAACATAGTCAAATCGCACACTTAGTGCTGTACAATTAATCCCGCGCACTTAGCGCCAATCTCATGGTCGTAAATGGTTATACCGCACGTTTAGTGCGAGATCAACAACTCAGTACATCTTACCTCTTTTCTTTCCATTCAACAATTTCATTATCACATCCGTACATGCATATATATATGTATATTTATTCATTCCATTCAGCATCAATACATAAACATTACGACCATTTGAAATAACGCCAACTACATGCTTAATGACTTACCTCGTGTTGGGTAAGACGGTTCCAACTCGGCTACTCGATGACCTTTTCTTTGCCTTTGCTCGATTCATCTCCTTTAACTCCTTGAGCTAAATCAAACAAATTTAACTCATTAAAGTCTCATTTTGCTAGCTTATGGCCGAATATGACAAGGAGTTTGATGGGTCATATGGCCACCTTTTAGCTCAAATACACAATGGTCATATGCATTTTTAATCACATCAAATGATTCAATACAATTCACTCGAACATCAAAAGAGAACCTCAAGGTACTTAGTCCATATACACATTAGACATTAGAGTCACATATGTACGAATTCACGAATCGAATTCGACATATTAGCTAATTTTCCCTTTAGCCGAACCTTCTAAGTCAAGATAAAGCCATCAACATGCTTACCTTTGGCCGAACATACACATCAACTTAGGTGCCCATTTATATGGCCGAACACACACATGTCTATGTTAAGGCCGATTGCAACACTCAATACATTCTACAAGTATGGACACTTGCATTGACTAAACACCATTTCTATTATTTTTACTCCAAAGCCGAATGCCTCTCAAGCCCTAAGCTCACGATCCTTTCATCATTAAGCAAGTGTTATAGCACAACTAACATCCATTTTCAATTTGAACACCAACATAAAAATATTAAACATGAAAATCCATAGCCGAAACCTATACATGACATTACTCATTCCACCCATCGAAACAATATTTGTTCAAGACATCAAGCATTTTTATTTGGGTATTACATATATGAGCATTTAGAATTTATATTTTTAGCAAGATCAATTTCTTTCCTCAACACATTCTTCATCAAAACTTAAAGGAAGTAATCAAATTTCCTTCTTTAATAGCCATGGCCGAATGCTCCATCCATCCATCAAAGTTAAAAATTTTGCATGGTCTAAGTAAGAACCATGATAATTAACCTAAAACAAGCTAAAATTTCACAACTTTAACACAATATACTAACCTTATTAAGCATTCAAATGGCCGAAAGTTCTTTGCCCCTATTCCTTCCTTCACATTCGGCTTAGAAGAAACAAAGATGAACACTTAGTTTTCTTCACCCATTTCCCCCCCTTCTCAAGCTTCAAGTGACCGAATGTTTTTGCCCCAATTCTTTCTTTCAATCCGGCAAGAAGACAAAGATGAAGCTTTGTCTTCATTACTTTTCTTTTTATTCATTCTTTAATCTATTTCCCTTCTTTTGCATAAAATAATGGCCATTTAATTAAGATTTAATACATATTATATATATATGACCATCATGGCCGGCCACCACTTAAAATAAAAGGGGTATTTGACATGCAAGTACAACTATTTGCAACATGCATAAATGGGCCACCTTACATTAGCCTAGCACATTTCTAAATTTTCTCACATAAGTCCTATTTAATAAAATTTCACTTACAATTTACAAAATTCAACCATGAAATTTTCACACATGCATATATACATATTCTAGACAATAAATATCACATTCAAACATTTCGGCGACTCGGTTTAGCGGTCCCGAAACCACTTCCCGACTAGGGTCAATTTTGGGCTGTTACAACTCTCCCCCACTCAGGAAATTTTCGTCCCCGAAAATCTTACCGGTAAATAGGTTTGGGTATCGTTCTTTCATCGAGCTCTCGGTTTCCCAAGTAGCTTCCTCGATCCCGTGTTTGAGCCATAACACTTTTACTAGGGGAACTCTTTTGTTTCGCAACTCCTTCACTTCACGAGCTAGGACACGCATCGGCTCTTCTTCATAACTCATATCAGCCTGAATTTCAACCTCCGACGGACTAATTATGTGCGAAGGATCAGATCTATAGCGCCGAAGCATCGAAACATGAAAGACGTCGTGAATCTTTTCAAGTTCAGGGGGCAAAATCAATCTATATGCAACCGGCCCACTCGTTCGGAAATTTCGTACGGCCCAATGAATCTCGGGCTCAACTTGCCTTTACGGCCAAATCTGAGTACCTTCTTCCAAGGTGACACTTTAAGAAACACTTTATCTCCCACCTGATATTCAATGTCCTTTCGTTTTAAATCCGCATACGATTTTTTACGATCTGTGGCTACCTTCAGACTTTCGCGGATTACCTTTACTTTTTGTTCGGCATCTTTAATCAAATCAACTCCGAAAATTTTACTTTCACCGAGCTCGGTCCAAAACAATGGCGTACGGCATTTACGACCGTACAAAGCCTCATAAGGTGCCATCTTAATACTTGATTGAAAACTATTGTTGTAAGCGAATTCAATCAAAGGTAGATACCGTTCCCATGAACTACTGAACTCAAGGATGCAGCATCTCAGCATATCCTCGAGTATCTGAATTATCCGCTCGGATTGACCATCGGTTTGGGGATGAAAAGCGGTGCTAAAATGCAGCTTGGTACCCAAAGCTTCTTGCAATTTCTTCCAAAATCGCGAGGTGAATCTCGGATCTCTATCCGACACGATAGAAATAGGTACTCCATGTAATCTCACAATCTGAGAAACATACAATTCGGCTAGTTTATCCAATGAAAAATCCGTACGCACGGGGATAAAGTGAGCCGACTTAGTCAGTCTATCAACCACAACCCAAATTGCATCCTTCTTACTTGTTGACAATGGCAGTCCGGACACAAAGTCCATTGTGACTCGGTCCCATTTCCACTCGGGTATCATGATCGGCTGAAGTAACCCTGAAGGCACTTGATGTTCCGCTTTCACTTGTTGACATATTAAACATCTCGAAACAAAGTCGGAGATGTCTCGTTTCATACCATGCCACCAATACCGACGTTTCAAGTCGTTGTACATTTTCGTGCTCCCCGGGTGGATTGACATTCGGCTACAATGGGCTTCGTTCAGAATCATCGGAATGAGTTCCGAATTCCTTGGAACACACAAACGACTTCTAAACCTCAAACAACCATCATCATCAATCTGAAACTCCGATTCCTTGTTCGGAACACACTCAGCTCGTTTTGCAACCAATTCATCATCGACTTTCTGAGCTTCACGAATTTGATGAGTCAATAATGGTTTGGCTTTTAATTCAGCTACTAACACATTGTCAGGTAGAACAGACAAGTGTACATTCATCGCTCGCAAAGCAAACAGTGATTTCCGGCTTAAGGCGTCCGCAACCACATTAGCCTTTTCCGGGTGGTAATCAATGACAAGCTCGTAATCTTTCAACAACTCAAGCCAACGTCTTTGTCGCAGATTCAAGTCTCGTTGAGTCATCAAATATTTGAGACTTTTGTGATCCGAAAACACATGGCACTTCTCACCAAACAAATAATGTCGCCATATTTTCAATGCAAACACAATGGTGGCTAGTTCGAGATCATGGGTTGGATAATTTCTCTCGTGTGGCTTCAATTGTCTTGACGCATAGGCCACAACTCGACCTTCTTGCATCAATACGCAACCCAACCCAAGTAGGGATGCGTCACTATAAATGACAAACTCTTTACCCGATTCGGGTTGCACCAAAATTGGAGCTTCAGTCAAATGAGTTTTCAGTTGATCGAAGCTTTTCTGACATTTCTCCGTCCATTCGAACTTAACATCCTTTTGAAGTAGCTTCGTCATTGGTGTGGCTATCATCGAGAAACCTTTGACAAATCGTCGGTAATAACCGGCGAGCCCTAGAAAGCTCCGGACTTCGGTAACATTTCTCGGAGGCTTCTAGTTAAGTATGGCTGAAATTTTGCTCGGGTCAACTCGAATACCCGATACGGATACCACATGACCCAAGAAGCTAACCTCTCTTAACCAGAACTCACACTTACTGAACTTAGCATATAACTGCTTATCCCGCAAAATTTGCAACACTTGCCTCAGATGCTCAGCATGTTCGGTCTCATCTCTTGAATAGACCAAGATGTCATCAATAAACACAACTACGAACCGATCCAAATACGGCCTGAAGATCCGATTCATCAAATCCATAAACACCGCAGGGGCATTAGTGAGCCCAAACGGCATCTCTAAGAACTCGTAGTGACCGTACCTCGTTCTGAAAGCAGTTTTGGGTACGTCCGAATCTCGAATCCGCAACTGATAATAACCCGATCTCAAATCTATCTTTGAAAACACCGATGCTCCCTTTAATTGATCGAACAGATCATCAATACTCGGTAACGGATACTTATTCTTTATCGTCACTTTATTCAGTTGACGATAGTCAATGCACAACCTCATGGTTCCGTCCTTCTTTTTCACGAACAATACTGGTGCACCCCAAGGTGAGAAACTCGGTCGAGCGAAACCTCTATCCGTCAATTCTTGCAACTGAGCTTTCAACTCTTTTAACTCGGTTAGTGCCATACGATACGGAGCGATCGAAATTGGCGTAGTTCCAGGTACAAGCTCAATGCCAAACTCTACCTCCCGAACAGGTGGCAAACCCGGTAACTCTTCAGGAAAAACATCCGGGTATTCACAGACCACCGGCACCGATTCGGGTTTCTTTTCTAACTCCTTGTCATCAAGTACATACGCGAGGTATGCTTCGCACCCTTTCCTTACATATTTCTGGGCCAACATTGCTGATATTACAGCTGGCAACCCCCTTAAGTCCGCAGACTCAACTCGGATTATTTCGTTATTTGCGCACCTCAAATCGATAGTCTTGCTTTTGCAATTCACAACCGCATCATGCGCGGTTAACCAATCCAAACCAAGAATAACATCAAACTCGTCGAACGGCAAAAGCATCAAATCAGCCGGAAAACAGGATTCTCGGATTATTAGAGGGCATCTCTTACACACTTTATCAACAAGTACGCATTGACCCAAAGGGTTTGATACTCGAATTACGAGCTCAGTAGACTCAACAGGTAGAGTCTTACTGGTTGCTAAGGTTTCACATACATATGAATGAGTAGAACCAGGGTCAATCAATGCAATCACATTAGTATCAAAGAGAGTGAAGGTACCAGTGATGACATCGGGGGAGGATGCCTCCTCTCGTGCGCGAATGGCATATGCTCTAGCAGGAGTACGGTTCTCGGCTCGATCGGCCGTATCAGAGGCCCCCCTCTGACTACCACCCCTGCCTCCTAAAATTCTCGGTGGTCTACCTCTAGATGTCACTCCACTAGGTCTTGCACCTTGAATCTTATTCTTCTCATCCAGCTCCGTGCAATCTCTAATGAAGTGGTCCTTCGAACCGCATCCGTAACAGGCCCTGCTAGTAGACTTGCTCCAACATTCACCTAAGTGTCGTCTTCCACATTGGGGACATTCAGGTTTCTCGTGACGATTATTGCCCACACTAGCTACCGAAGTAGCTCGGGAGCCCATCGATGGTCTTGCCCTGATGGAAATTCCCGCAGTCGCCCTCGACTTATTAATGACCTCCCTGAACTTCTTTACAGCTGAGAACGGAGCTTTACCCGTCGATCTTTTACGATAATCTCTAACTTCAAATTCAGCCTTCCTCTTCTCCTTTCCAAGTTCTTCCGCCTTGCAGGCTCGTTCGACTAGTGTTACGAATTCTTTTATTTCCAAAATACCCATTAGTAGCTTTAAATCTTCATTCAATCCTTCCTCGAATCTTTTGCACATAGCAACCTCATCAGCTACACACTCCCGGGCATACCTACTGAGTCTTACGAATTCATGTTCGTATTCAGATACAGTCATACGGCCTTGCTTGAGTTCCAAGAACTCCTTACGCTTCTGATCAATGAACCGTTGGCTAATAAATTTCTTCCGGAATTCCGTTTGAAAGAAGTCCCAAGTTACTCGCTCGTTCGGGACTATGGAAATCAAGGTCCTCCACCAATAGTAGGCTGAGTCTCGCAACAAAGATACAGCACATTTTAGACATTCGTCGGGTGTGCATGACAATTCATCGAACACCCGAATGGTGTTATCAAGCCAGAACTCGGCCCTTTCGGCATCATCAGTTACTATGGCCTTGAACTCCTCGGCCCCACGCTTCCTAATCAAGTCTACAGGTGGCTTACTCAGCCTCACAGGATCAGCGACTGATGGCGTTACAGGCTCTTGGGGTGGATTATTCAAATTTGGGAATTGTTGGACAGCCGGGTTGGTTCGGGCATATTGCGCGACCCACTCATTCATCATGGTAAAGAAGGCTTGTTTAGCCCCCTCACCTTGATTATTCGCAGATGACTGAGGTTCAACAGGCGGCGTCCCTTGTGTAGGAGCAGCCGCTACGCTCTCAACGTCATCCGCTAGGGTTCTTTCCTCACCGGGGTCCATTTACTAATCAAAACAAAAACATCTCAACCGTCAGAAGTCATCACACATTTAAACATTAACATTCGGCATGTATAGCTAGACTCATACGCGCTATGGTAGTCCTAGAACCGACTAAACCATAGCTCTGATACCAATCAAATGTAACACCCTGAACCCGAAACCGACACCGGAGTCGAACACGAGGTGTTAACTGACTTTAACCCCTTATAAAATTTATTTTCCAGACACTGCCCAATCTGTGTACTAGTCGTTTTAAAAATCATATCTTGAGTTTCGTAACTTGAAAATCAGTTTTGTAATTTTTCCCAGAAACTAGACTCATGTGCCCATCTATGTATTTTTTTCTAGAATTTTTGGTCGGGCCAATTAGTACAGTTTATTAGTCAAAGTCTCCCAAGTTGCAGGGGTCGACTACACTGACCTTTGCCCATTACGACTTGGATATCTCCCTGCACAGAGCTTTAATACTGATGCCGTTTGTTTCTATGGAAACTAGACTCAGAGAGGAATCTATACATATATGGTATGACTCCTAATTATCTCTGGTTAATTTATAATGAATTTCCAAATTCGGAACAGGAAATCCAGAAACTGTTCTGGCCCTGTCCCACAAAAATCTGATTATCTCTTAATATACTGCCCATATGATCTTTTCGTTACTTTCTCATGAAAACAGACTCATCGAGCTTCGATTACATAATTTATTCATCAATTAATTCCACTCCTACTATTTTTAGTGATTTTTCAACCTCATGACACTGCTGCTGCCAGCATCTGTTACGAAAGTAACTAGGTCCATTTCATGCCTACCCTTGATCCAACTCAATCGAACATTCGTGCCATTTTCGCATGGCTTAAAGTTTACATGCCAAATTTCAAACACAACGTAATAGCTTATACATGCCAAAATGTTCTTCTAAGCCAACTAAGAAGAAAGTACCAAAACTTGCTATCCGGTGTGATGACTTCGATGACGACCTGACCCCGCAAAAATAGATGAGTCCAAGCAACCTATAATGGGTGACAAGGAAACACCGAGTGAGTTTATAACTCAGTAAGTCATAAGCAATGCACTACATCCATCAATAACATTATCACAAGAGGAAACAAAATGGAACGAGACAATTTACTCCATCGATACCGAACCATACCATAGTTCCTCCAACCTATCGATTCAATTTCATATCAATTCATGCATTCACATTCCATATACTCATCAATAAGACATTGAAGCATTTTCATAAATCAATTTATTTTCGTTACAATCAAACGACTAAACGGCCTTTCACCCATCCTACGATAAATTTTATGTACGTGACTCCAAGTATATTTGTCACATAGGTTCAAACTTACCGAGCTCAACACCAAGTATAAGCATAGCACCTATTAGCCATGTACTCAAGACACTTACCCGATCCGCTGTCCGCGATCGACTCAATAGTGTCGCACACATAGTGTCCATAATGATTCACGAATGTATATTGAGTCCGCACACTCAGTGCTATATAATCAACTCGCACACTTAGTGCTACATAATCAAATCGCACACTTAGTGCTACATAGTCAAACTCGCACACTTAGTGCCGCATGGTCAATTCGCACACTTAGTGCATCATATTCATTTCGCACACTTAGTGCAACATAGTCAAATCGCACACTTAGTGCTGTACAATTTAATCCCGCGCACTTAGCGCCAATCTCATGGTCGTAAATGGTTATATCCGCACGTTTAGTGCCGAGATCAACAACTCAGTACATCTTACCTCTTTTCTTTCCATTCAACAATTTCATTATCACATCCGTACATGCATATATATATGTATATTCATTCATTCCATTCAGCATCAATACATAAACATTACGACCATTTGAAATAACGCCAACTACATGCTTAATGACTTACCTCGTGTTGGGTAAGACGGTTCCAACTCGGCTACTCGATGACCTTTTCTTTGCCTTTGCTCGATTCACCTCCTTTAACTCCTTGAGCTAAATCAAACAAATTTAACTCATTAAAGTCTCATTTTGCTAGCTTATGGCCGAATATGACAAGGAGTTTGATGGGTCATATGGCCACCTTTTAGCTCAAATACACAATGGTCATATGCATTTTTAATCACATCAAATGATTCAATACAATTCACTCGAACATCAAAAGAGAACCTCAAGGTACTTAGTCCATATACACATTAGACATTAGAGTCACATATGTACGAATTCACGAATCGAATTCGACATATTAGCTAATTTTCCCTTTAGCCGAACCTTCTAAGTCAAGATAAAGCCATCAACATGCTTACCTTTGGCCGAACATACACATCAACTTAGGTGCCCATTTATATGGCCGAACACACACATGTCTATGTTAAGGCCGATTGCAACACTCAATACATTCTACAAGTATGGACACTTGCATTGACTAAACACCATTTCTATTATTTTTACTCCAAAGCCGAATGCCTCTCAAGCCCTAAGCTCATGATCCTTTCATCATTAAGCAAGTGTTATAGCACAACTAACATCCATTTTCAATTTGAACACCAACATAAAAATATTAAACATGAAAATCCATAGCCGAAACCTATACATGACATTACTCATTCCACCCATCGAAACAATATTTGTTCAAGACATCAAGCATTTTTATTTGGGTATTACATATATGAGCATTTAGAATTTATATTTTTAGCAAGATCAATTTCTTTCCTCAACACATTCTTCATCAAAACTTAAAGGAAGTAATCAAATTTCCTTCTTTAATAGCCATGGCCGAATACTCCATCCATCCATCAAAGTTAAAAATTTTGCATGGTCTAAGTAAGAACCATGATAATTAACCTAAAACAAGCTAAAATTTCACAACTTTAACACAATATACTAACCTTATTAAGCATTCAAATGGCCGAAAGTTCTTTGCCCCTATTCCTTCCTTCACATTCGGCTTAGAAGAAACAAAGATGAACACTTAGTTTTCTTCACCCATTTCCCCCTTCTCAAGCTTCAAGTGACCGAATGTTTTTGCCCCAATTCTTTCTTTCAATCCGGCCAAGAAGACAAAGATGAAGCTTTGTCTTCATTACTTTTCTTTTTATTCATTCTTTAATCTATTTCCCTTCTTTTGCATAAAATAATGGCCATTTAATTAAGATTTAATACATATTATATATATATGACCATCATGGCCGGCCACCACTTAAAATAAAAGGGGTATTTGACATGCAAGTACAACTATTTGCAACATGCATAAATGGGCCACCTTACATTAGCCTAGCACATTTCTAAATTTTCTCACATAAGTCCTATTTAATAAAATTTCACTTACAATTTACAAAATTCAACCATGAAATTTTCACACATGCATATATACATATTCTAGACGATAAATATCACATTCAAACATTTCGGCAACTCGGTTTAGCGGTCCCGAAACCACTTCCCGACTAGGGTCAATTTTGGGCTGTTACATTGTATTAGGCTCTTACCTTGACGAAGCTTGCTGGCCCGTGGCTACTGCTTTCGACTGGTTTACCGTGATTGGTTTCGTATAACCCATACTTATATTGCTGACTTTATTTTCTCTCTTTTTCGAGGCCGACCTCCTGGTGCTTTCCCCAGCCTCTATCTTTTCGCACCTTATCACATTCTCTATCATTTTACTGGACATCACTATGTCCGCGAAACTCTTAGCCGCACTCCCCAGCATGTGATTAATAAAAGGTGCCTTCAAGTTATTAATGAAAAGCATGATTTTTTTTCCAACAATGGCAGTTGGACTTGTGTAGCAACTTCCCTCCATCTCTGAGCGTATTGCTTGAAACTTTCATTCGACTTTTTCTCCATGTTCTGTAACGTGATTCTATCAGGTGTTATATCTGTCACATGGCCATACTACTTTATGAAGGCTTGTGCTAAGTCTTTCCACGATTTAACTTCGTTACGATTCAACTGATTGTACCATTTGGTCGCAGCCCCAGACAAATTGTCTTAGAAACAGTGAATCAATAACTGATCATTATTGACATGACCAGCCATCCTCCGACAAAACATCGTGATGTGAGCCTCAGGGCAGCTGGTTCCATTGTATTTTTAAAACTCTGGCATTTTGAACTTCGGAGGGAGTACCAAATCCAGGACCAGGCTCAACTCCTTAGCATCTATTCCGCAATGATAATCAGTATTTTCCAACGCCTTGAATTTCTCCTCCAACTATTTGTATTGGTCTTCTAACTTCTTTGGGAATTCTGCTCCTGGCTTTCCTGCTTCAGCAGGGACTACAGGATTTGGCCGACTGTCTTCAGGGTTAGAACACGAGCCTATTGGGAAATTTATGGGTGCTGAAGTACCAGTCTAATATTAGGGTTTGATATTGATAGACCCCTCTTATGGTGGTACTAGGGTATTTATTGGAATAAAACCTAGAGGGTAAACAAGGATCTCACTATCGTCCTCAGTATTGATAATGGGACTCTTCCCTTTTTTCTGGCCTTCCAGCCAGTAGCTGAGACAATTGGTTCATCATATTCTTTTGAGATTCTAGCATATGATCCTTCATATCCTGTTGAATCTTGGCCAATTGTTCTTCCATCTGTAATTGTAGTTGATCTTGCGTCTCTTTCTGCATTTGCTCTAAATTTTCCAATCTTTGATCTATAGCTTTGGTTTTTTTCTGTGTGTAGTATTGATGTTCCAGGATAAATATAATACAATTTCGAATTAATTAGGGTTTTTTTGTGAAATTTAATGCACATGATGGATGAAATGCAAATGCATGAAATGAATGCAAAATAAAAAGACGTCGATTCTAATTCAATTCCATTTAAAAAACTTTATTAGAAAGCAAAATCCTTTACATAAAACAGATCATATATACGACATTGCCCTAATACACAAAGTTTTAACTTTCTTAAGAAGGCAAGCCAGCTCACGACCCTGGTCTGACTCTAACTCATACTTCACAATTAGCACATTAGCTTGAACCGCTAAGGTCTGTAAATGATCGGCCACTTCTCGGATCTGAATCACGGCTTCACCCATGATATGATCTCTATCCCTGACCTGGTCCTGCGATCGACGGAGCTGTTCCTTCGACTGCTCATTATTCAACTCTAGGAATTTGATTCGAAGTTCACTGTTCTATAATGCAGACTCAAGTTCTTCTGCCTTCCCTTTCAAATCCTCAATCTTGCTCAGGCTGGCTCTTAATTCCATGTCGGAGTTACGACCACAGTGCTGATGCAGTGCCTTCTCTAGCTCCGCTACCCGAGCTACTAACGTCTCCTTTTCATTTTGGCCTCAACTAAACTCTTCTTTAAGGCGTTTTCATGTGCTTGAGCATCACGGAACCTCTTCTCCCACTGATCAGCTCTAGCTTTTTCTTTTTGAACTTCTTGTTGCCACTGCTCTAACGTCTTTCCCAATCCAGCAATTCTCATCGAAAAATGCAGCTTCTTATAATCGATCTTCAAACTGTCCAAGTTTCTTCAACCATTCTTTTTCCTTTCCTCAACTTCTCAGTCTCGAGTTTCTGAACGTCGACATCCAACCTCAAATGCATCTTTTCCTCCTCCAATTGTTTTATCTTTTTCCCTAACTCTGAATTTCTCTTATCGAAGTCCTATTTTATGATTTCTAACTCAGAGGGGATTACTTGCAAGTATTCTTCCATCGATTGAATGCCCCCAAAATTCGGCCCAGGGACATTATCGTTAACCCTTTTACTCAACCACCTTTTGTATTCAGGAGTTGTCATTGATCCTACAGCCAATCTCTTCATCTGGTGTATCTGTTTCCAAGCATCAGAAATCTCTCGAACCTTCTTCTCGTAATTGTTCTTCCTATACGAGAACTCACTCTAGGCTAGTTCATGTGTCATCGGTATAAACTGCCTTGACCTATATTATCTTAAAACGAGCAACGGGGTATATCCAATAGCTCCCCAAATTCCAGGCAGAGGTACCCAATCAAAACTCCCTCACCGATAGAGGATCTAATCAGGAACAAACCAATGAGCTCTCCACTCAATGTCCTCTTCTTGAAGATTTCGGAGGAGCGCGATTTAATTTTCTTCTGATATGTCATCTTTCCTGGACATGGTTGTTATCTCCTTTAACTGGGAGTAACTCTCGGAGAAAACCGAGTAGGAAACCTTATCCACTTTCCAAAAATGGCTGTGGAACCAAGCTAGCAATAACTGCGCACACCATATAACTCTACCTTCACCTACCCTCCGACATGCACTCAAATATCTAAATGTCTCGGCTAGAATTGCCGGTACTGGTGTGACCCGTTTGTTAATTCGATCAAAAAAGTCGGCAACTACTTCATCTATATGCCTTAAAGCTTTTGGGAAAATAACCAAACTATAGATGCTTAAGGAGAAAACGTCAACTTTCCTCTTTGTATCTGGATGTGCTATGATCAGGTTCTTCAAACTCACCCAAGGAATCCACTTATCATCACCCTTTTGCTGAATTCGGGTTGTAACCCATTGTTCACTCATCCCGATGATACTCATTAACTTCTTTACAAAAGCCAGGCCATTAGCAGCCTTGGAATAAGTTTTATCGACTTGAACCTTTGGACAACGAAGCAAAACTGTATACTCCTCCACAGTAGGCACCAAGTCCACCTTCCCGAATGTGAAACAACTATACGCTGTGTAATGGCCAATTTTTGGCCCAAGTAAACAAGCAGAAAATAAAATCCAAATAACCCAAATAAATGTCCATTTTACAAACCAGATCAACCCAATAATACAATACCCAAACCCAATTTACAAACCCTAACAACCCAAGCCCACTATCTAAAAAAAATTTCAGCAGCAAACCCTAGCCACCAAAGTTTTCAGCCGCTCTCCCCTCTTCAGTCTCTTCCACTCCTCTAACACCAGCACCATCCCTGGTCACCCCATACCTAGCCATCGCTCATGCTTCTGCCAACACCATCCCCGTATGCCGGCACCTCCATACCCTGCAAGCAGCAATGAAGAGATAGAAACCAATAGAAAATGAAAGTGTAAAGGCTATAAAAGCCATGAAAACAAGTGTAAAAGGGTCTTTCTTTTTTCTTCGGTAGTTTAAAACACAAACAATAGAAAAATTCGATTCTAGAGAAAATTAGCAGCCCGATCGGTATTCAAATACCAATATAATATCTCAGCAACCAAACACAGATATTGAAACTTAAGGTAATTTAATTTTATTTCAGTTTCTGTTTTAGGGTTATTTCCGTATAAACATATATAAAAAAAAACACCAAGATCAAAGGATTAAAAGCTTAAAAAACCCTAAGGTGATTTCTTTTTTTTCTTTCTATTTTAAATTCGGTTTTAAGCTTTTTTTTTACCTATATATATATATTAAAACATATTAAAATATAAATAAAAAATACAAAAAAATTTAAAAAAAAGGTAAATTTTTACCTTTTTCGAGGTGGCAGGCGCCGGCGACGGACGGCGACCCACGATCGGCCGTTGACCGACCCTCCTGGCCGGATTTCCTTCCCCCCACCCTTCTCTCTTCTTTCTCCCTTCTTTTTTTTTCTTTCTCTCCTCAAAATGATTTTTTTTGTCAAAAATTGGCCTTATATAGCCCTCCAAAACGACGTCGTTTTGGCCTAACCCGATCCGACCAGACCCGTCTTACCCTAGGATCCGCGTGTTTTTGTTTGATGGTCTAATTGCGCAATTGGCCCTTTCGCCTTTTCATGTTTTCGCAATTGAGTTTTTAATATTTCTTAATTAGGCCTCGAAATTTGTCGCGCTTTGTGATCTAGTCCTCTGCCATGCGCTGCGTTTTAGGAGGAGGGAGTATTGCGTTTTTGGTCCCCCAGAGTTTCCCGCGTGTTCATTTTGGTCCTTTGCCCTTTATTTCTTTTTAAATTTGCCTCAAAATTCTGTTCTTAGTTCGATTTAGTCCTTTTTCGTTTATTTTTATTTTTTTACATATTATTAACATTATTACTATGATTTTATTTCTATTATTATCTTTATTATTACTGTTAGTATTATTTTCATTACTATTATTTTTATTAACATATTAATTATTTTCTAACGTATTATTATTAGTAATTATTATTATTTCTAGTTTTATTATTATTATTAACATTAGTGTATGTATATTATATATGTATGTATATATATTTACATATAGTACTATTTTAATTACTTTATTTTAATATTACTATTATATTATATTTGCTTTTTTATATACTTCATTATTATTTCTAATATTATTACTATTATTTGTCGTTATTTATTTCTAATATGTATATATTATGTAAATGTTTAAATATTATATTATATATATTCTTCATGTATGTTATGTATATATGTTTTCAATATTATATTTTTATATATTATTATATATATTTTAATATTATTAGTTATATATTTTTTATATTGTTATATGTATATTTCTAATATTATATTGTATATTTCTAATGCTATTATTTATATATATATGTGTGTGTGTATTTGTGTAGTATACAAAGTAGTTATTATTATTATTATCATTTCTAAGGTATATTGTATATGTTTTATATATGTTACATATATTTTTTTAATATTACTAATTATATATATTTCTTATACATTTCCATGTACATGTTTTTATACCATCTTATGTATATATTTTTAAATACTATATTGTATATATATATTCTTAATACCATATTGTGTATATATCATTATTACATTTATTTTACTCCTACTATGTTTGTTATTAATATCAAGACATATATTTTATTATACTTGTATGCGTATTTTATATATAGTATTATTTTCGTATACCATTATAATTATTATACCCATTAGTTTCACTATCATCACTTATTATTTTATATTACTATGTATATATTTTTCATATACGTCATGTGCACACATTTTTCATATGTATATATTATGTATATATTTTAACATTATTAGTTAAATTCTCACTATCAAACATTATATATAGTTTACATACACACTCTTAATATCATGTATCTATATTCATTATTTCCATTTCATATTTAATTCTAGTATCATATATATCTTTATTGTTTATAATATTATTGTCACATTTATATTCGCTTCAATGTACCTGTAGATTTGTCTTTTATTTTATTTATTTATTAATTTGCTTTGCATTACTTCGAAAACCATATTCTTATTTTCTAATTAATTTCAATAATCAAGGCAACGTACCGATTTAACGTTAAGCCATCGATTTCATCGCTATGTTGGGTGAATATCAATCGACTCGTGTTAAAACGGTATATCCTTCTCAAAAGAAAACGAAACTTGAAATTTCTCGTGTTTTACTCGGTCACGATTCAATGTTACTTTGAACTTGCAATTTTGAAAATTAAGACAACACTTGTTTATAAGATACCAATTTTGGGCGTCGCGAGGGTGCTAATACCTTCCTCGCGCGTAACCGACTCCCGAACCCTAAATTTTCTCTGGATTTTAACGTAGACCTAAACTCAGCCTTTTATTTGTTTTAATAAGAGGTCTAATAGGTGTCCGATCACACCTAGAAAAAAAGGATCGGTGGCGACTCCCTGTTTATTTCAAAATCAAACGTCAAATTTCAAACTTTTTTCCATAAATCGCCACAATTAGCGACCAAGCTAAGCTAAAATTTTTACGTCGCTACACGCTGGGTTCTAAAACTGAGCCATAGCCCGAAACAAATACTTGTTCACCTTGATATCGAGCAAGTAGGGTAAGTCGCCATGACTTTGATAGAACAGCTGCTTAATCTCATCATCCCAACAAGCCCATATATCCCTCAATTCCTGGAACTCATTTTGGGTCCCATTGATGCGAGTAAAGTCCAGCAACCCCAATGTATACCCCTCAGCTAGACTATCCATTTTCTCAATTTGCATCTTCTCTGACCACATACGAACAGCCCCATTATCCTCTACTTTATCAATGAGTTCGCTCTCCATAACAAGCTTTCTAATTTAGCAACCGAACAGAAATCGACACCTCTTTAATATGAAATGACATGCGAACATAACCACAACAAAACACAACAGGTTAGTATCGAAAAATAAAAATCAAAGCAAATAGAAAATAATCAAACACCTAACTGGGTAACCGCTAGGGTTCAATATAGCTCTACCTAGGGCGGGCTTCTAGAGTTCACTATATGTGGCTCGGTTCTATGAAAAGAGTACCTAAACCAGTAGATTCCTCAACCCTTACCCATTATAGGCTCATGTAAATCGAGTTCAATTTAGGGGAATACATTTCCCTATGGCCATGCGAAGGTGAAAACCTCACGAAGACATAGGTACGGATGTATCCCAGAAGCAGTCCACTAGCCCATGCGAAGGTGAAAACCTCACGAAGGCATAGTTTCTCACTCTCACCTAAAAGGTGCGACCACAATGGTCATGCAAGATGATGCAAGGGGATATAAAAAACTCAAAATACAAAACACGAATAAAATGATAAAAACCATAAAATCCATGAAATGCAATAAAAGGGGACGTATGTTAAAAACCAAATTTTAAATTTCCGACAGAAGGACAGAAAATAATCAATTTTACTGCTTGACTCTCTTATTGGTCCCCTAGTGGAGTCGCCAAGCTGTCGAAACCATTTTTAAAGTTTGTGAAAACAGGATCGACTTTAAAACGAGGTATGGAGTCGCCACCGATCTTTTCCGAGGTGTGATCGGATCACCTTGATCATTTTAATAAAACATTTTAATTTATTAAAATAATGATTTTGGGTCTACGAAAATCGAAAACAGTGTTCGGGATTTGGTTACGCACGAGGAAGGGTTAGCACCCTCGTGATGCCCAAAATTGGTACCAATTGACTAATTAATGTCCTGATGTTGAAAATTTGAAGAAATATGTTAAAATACGATCCCTTTAAAAAATATGTGAACAACCCGAGTTGGATTTTAAGATTCACTCATTCCAAGGAGTAAGATACCGCGTCCAACACGTTAGGATACAATATTTTAAGCCTCCAAAAAGTAAGATCACCTCACGATTTCCAAAACACGCAACGAAATTTAAAAGGGTATTCGGTTATTTGGTCAAACGGTAAATCAAAACCCAGCACGTTAGGGCACGATTTCTCGAATTTCCTAACATGAAACAGTACCTCGTTTTTTTATTTAAGAAAACATGAATGAGATTTCGAAAGGATATTTAGTTATCCAGTCAAACAAAAAATCGAAACCCAACAATTAAGGCACGATTCTCCAAATTTTTGAACACAAAATATTGCCTTATTTTTGGAAAAAAAATTGTAAATCCGACTCAAAATGTGTTTATTTGGCTTGTTTGGGATAAAAATGCAACGATTAAAAATTGCCTAAACACGTTAGAATTTGAACCACAATGCGATAATAAGAAATAAGCATAGTATTGAGCATGAAATAATAACATGTAAGTTCAACACTATACAAATGCATGACAATGATAAAAGTGCGAATATACAAATCAAAATACTCAATAATAACAATTTTGAAACCACTTTATTTTAAAACTAACATTTAGGTTAAAATTAACGAATATAAAAAAATGTTTAAAGAATATATGTATATGAAGAAAAATAAAAAAAAATGTACCAAATTTCCCAAATAATTTTAAACAATGTCAAGTCAAATAATGAAAATGAAAAGGAATTGGAAATTAACAATATAAGAACAGATTAAGAATAAATTATGTGTAAAAGTTTGAAATAAGCCATAAAAGAAATAAAAACAAAAATTAATAATATGTAAAATAATAATATACATATTAATTTTATAATAAGTATTATGTGAAAAGAAAGTTAAAGTAAATAATATACAAAGTAATATATAGATCCATCTAAAATAAATAATATACGAAGAAATATAAATACTTTAGTATAAATAATATATACAAAACAAAAGAAAATATAATATTTGAATTAATGAATATTCAAAAAGGTAATTTTTAAGATAAATAAATTATATTAAAATAAAATGAAAATATCAAAGGGAAAAAATGAAGACAGTGTAAAATCAAATAAATAATTTAAAATAATATGTTAAAAAAATGATGAATAACTTGTAAAGAATTTTTTAAAACAAAACTAAAAACTCGATTGAAATGAAAGCAAAATCAGAAGAATAATTTATGAACAAACCAAACTATTAAAACAGAATTAAGGACCGAAATAAGATGCGCACAAAAGAACAAGGACTAAAAATGCAAATATTCTGAATCACAAAAAGCACTGCGCAGGCGCAGACCAAATTGAAACAGCGGGCAAACCTCTAGGAAAAAATGGAAAAAACATAATAGGGATAGATTAAAGATGACGCAAAAATAAGGACTAGCCGTACAAATTACCCATTTGAGGGGAACATGCGCGGATCCAGCCTGTCAATGCGCAGGCCATCACTTTCCCTCTCTCAAATGCTATTAAAACTAAAACCTTTATTTTTATATTTTTTTAAAACATAAAAAACCTTTAGAAAACCCAATGCATTTTCCTTCTAACCCTTTCTGCTAGGGTTTTATTTCAAAACTTGCAACCGTCGAACCACCATCATACGGTGATCGACGATGCGCAGGCAAAGGCCGATTTCGCCAATGGAAGAGAACTCCGACTGTGCCCACAGAGGTTTGGTAAATGCTCTCCCTTCTTTCTTCTTTTTATTACCCTTTTTTGCACACCCAAAAATAAATAAAAGAACTCAATAAACAAGATCAATAAAGAATCCCCTCTTAAGTTTCATTTGCACTTGTTTCTTTGCCATCGATTTTTGTGTATATATTGTATTTTCCGTGTATGTGTAAAAATGCGAAAAAAAGGTCATTTTATAAATAAAATTCGAAGGCTTTATAGCCAAAATACAAATGGTTTCCTGCTGTTTCTTTGCTCACGTCGCAGGTCACGAAGACATGGAGGAAGAATGGGTGTGGGGCGTGCTACATGTGAGCTGGGGTGGACGTGCGAGTGGAGTGCGTAGACTGCTGGTGGCTGCATTCGTGCGGCAAATGGAAACTCCAAAACCTGGGCCTATCGAGCTTGTTTAATTTGGGTCTGTATTTTGGGGCCAAAATTGTATTTCGGGCTAGCACTTCAATATTTGTAATGGACTATTTTAATTCATATGGCCCGGGCAAAATTTGGGCCTTACAATAATAATTAGAATTTATATTTATACTTTGATTATATTATAGTTGTTAGAGTTAAAATAAATCCTTCATGAAATTTTAATTATCTACTATATGGTAAATTATTATACATGTTTAGGCATGAATTAAAAAGAATTGAGAACATCATATTATAATCGTATGGATAGTGATTCACTAAAACATGCTATGGATATCTAAATCTGGATGATCATGATTTTAATGTGATCTGATCTGATGGATGACACGATATATTTCTTCTTCTTCACTAGATTAAATATGAATTCATTGTAATTTAAGTTTATGTACTATTCTCTCTTTTCTAATTAAAAGCAATTTAAGTAGAAAAAGTAGGGAACATAAACTCTAAAGTTTTATTATAATTAATTTTTAAAAAATAAAAATATACCAAAATTTATGTTTTTCTTATAAACTAATAAATTATGTCTAAATACTTTAATATTTTTATGTATTTTGAGAATTTGTGAAGGATTATATCCTTATATTTGGATATGCATCGAATATTAATACCCTCACTTAATTTGATCGCTAAGTCCAAGCAACGAATTGCTATATTCATTGCCGGAGCAACCATGGACATTTATATACTTTCCAACCAATTAAACATGTCATTCAGCATTAAAAAGTACTCACAACATGATACACAATCATTTTGAGGTTTCACACGAGCTTATAAAGCTCTTTTGGCTAACCCGAATATAAAGCAAGACCAAAGTGTAAAGTTTTTAAAAGTTTCAGGTCGGCGTCACGACCTCAAGTTTCCTTGTCGAGACAACGTAATCACAGTGAGTCATGTCATGACAACATGCATAACCACGTTGTGATATCACTCACTGTTGATCGAAATTGCGACATCAAAGACTTCTCGTCGCAACGTTGTCCTTGTTTTTGCCAAAATGCACATCCAGTACCTACAACAATTTCAATTAATTCCAAACATGTTTACATCCATATTCAGAAAAAATAAGATCATTTAACTTAACCAGTTAACAACCAATTCATGTATAAACTTATCAATCAACCATACAATACCTTACCATCTAATTATTCATATTTAGATATATACTTGACCGTTCCACCTAATTCTGCCAAAATGCCTTCAGTTTCCAGCTCAACATAATCACCTTACCAAATGAAAACCACCAATACAAGGGGATGACATAAATAAGTCAAAACATATACCAAATTACACAACATACTTATCATAAACCTTACCATGTCCAAAGCATTATTTAACATAACCAATTCAAATGGCTTAATTGATAGTTTAACATGCCAAACTAATTAAAAGCATAATCATCATTCAAACATCATTCAAGCTTAACCAAAATATGCACTATTAACTTAAATACCAAATAGTACATCTAACATTAACCATCACCATAGACAAATAATGCCATCCAACTCAAAATGACCATAAGCATACTGAAAACCCTTAAGTATATGACACATAGTCTAGCTTCAAAATATACACGTAACTACCATATCGAAATACTCAAAATGTACATTCATAAACTCACAGATATTCTCAAGTAATCATTTATATAGTCACATACACATCCTATTCATACTATACTTTTCATAATTTCGGATTCATAGTTTGATCAATTTTTCTAAAGATATGCTTCGGTATGAACATTATACATGTAAGATTCATCATAGGAACTCACCTTATTCTCACTAACGGTAGTTTAAAACTCCAGATCCGGATGTACATCACGAACCAACAACAACCACTACTTTTAGAACATAAGAACATCATTAAGACTCATTCGTATACAATTTACCATCAATTCAAGCACTGACAACTCCCATGCAAAGCCTTATACTTACATCTTACTGTTCATGTACCTCTTATAGTTACTCTTTCAGAATTTAACATGCAGAATAGTAATACTTACCATTGAATGAAATAGCCACTGATCATAACATAACTTTAGCTTCTAGATTATTGATAAAGAGATACATCTAGACTTAATGAAGGTATCAGTAAATTCCACTTAAAGAAGAGGAAGAAGAAGGAAGAAGAACCCTTTTCAGAAGACACTTTCATATATAAATATGACTCGTCTTGCTTAGTGGAATTTAACAAGTGTCATACGTATCAGAACTAGCCTTCTTATTGGCCTACAGTTTTCGAGAAAAATATAAATAATTCCTTTCATCATACTTATCAGGCTAAGCTATACAGTTGGTTTCTAACCAAATTACTTAAAGTCTAACTAGCATAGTATTCCATACAAACCAGACGTACTATACCTTTAGCGAATGCTCATTTCATACTTCCTTTTTTATCCCTTAATATGAACGTCCCCTAAATATAGTAGAATATCATGAAGTCAAATTCTTACTAACTCATGTGGAAGTTAATATACGCCCGTACATATATGCCAAAATAATCATTTGGGCATATAACACTTCGCTAGACAAACTATTTACTATTATACGTCAAAACTTTAAACCTATTAGATATGGGGTGTTACAATGGAAACTTACTATCATAGGAGTCGCAATATTGAGCCAATGTCATGATATCAAGCTCTAAATTCGTGATACCTTTGAAGGTGTTGAAGTGAAGAAAATTGAAGTTAACTCTAGTGATGTTGCAACACCAATAAGTGGGTGTTACGACACCAAGACCTTCAAATTCGTCATTGTTTTGGGTATTGTGACATCGAAGCTTGGGTATCGTGATATCGCTGCCTAACTGGGAAAAAATAGCTACGAGGGTAGTCTTTTGCCTAACACATCACCCAATCAAAACACAACTTCTAAGGGCATTCTAGCCAACAAAATTTGATTATAATTAGATGTTTTAAAGCCAAAACAAAATAGGCTATTAACTTTACTTTCTTTTCATCTTATTAGCTTTCTAGTTAGTTTTTTTTCCTTTTTTAGGGTTTAGTTTCAAGCTTTTTTTTTGTTTTAGTGTTAGTTTTTATTGTAGTTTGGTTTCATTTGCATTTTGGTACTTAAACTTTCTTTGTATTTTTAATTTAATAAATAATCTTTAATATAACTCAATTCCATTTTCTTTGCTTAGATAAATATTTGAACTTTAGTTTTATTTTTCACCTTCATTGTTGCCACCTTCATCTTCTCCAAGCAACCCTTAAGAAAACACTAAGCTTTCTTTAACATTAACTTTATCCTTATTTTAATGTATACTTTGAATGCATGTCCAGTTGTTGCTTGTATAGAAATGATATTGAGTACGTAGCTAAATCTATGGTGGTTGGTTGATGGAAATGTTGTTTGGTTGGCTTTTGGTACAAGGACTAAATTGTAAAAATTGGACTAAATTGTAAAAATTAAACTAAATTGAATGAACTTTAAAACTTAGATTTGATGCCTCTAAGGGAAAACATAGATAGGTGAGATTGAGAGGAGATACTATTGAGCACCAATTTGGTTGTCCCTGGTTAGTTTGTTGAGGTCGAAAGATAAACTAGACTAAACTATCTAATTTAGTAGAATGGAGATCGAGAGGTAAAATTGAGTCAATTAGAAGTTTAGGCTTTTTATATCCCTAACCCAAAGATTAACCATCAACATGGAAGTCAACCAACCATACTTATGGTAGTTTTGGAGGAGTTGCAATTATTCAAGATGTCAATGGCAATCAAATAATTCTTTGGCGCACAATTGATGGCAACAACAAACTCCACTGTAGATTTCTCTTGCATTTAATATTACTACATTTAAAGCAATTGGCTATCCAACACTGTGTATGTAGGCACTCATCTAAAAAGTGGCTTAATATATACTATAGGGAAATACGATAGTTAACTGGCAACTCCATCCAATTAGGGAAGACATTTCTTTGTTGTAACGTGAAGTCAAAGTGCATGGCATCCAAAAAAGAGACGTGCTATAGAATTGAGTTAATCTAATGGCAAAGATAGTTGCAAGTCATAAAATATACTATAGTTGGACATACAGTTAATAAAACTATTAGGTTAAATTATGTTATTATTCCTTGTAATTTGTGAAAGTTGTGGATTTAGTCACTATACTTTAATTTGATCAGTTTTAGTCATTATACTTTTTGAAATAATCAACGTTAGTCCATGTACTTTTCGAAATTTGAAATTTTAATCCTGACCCAAACGGTAGCAATTAAATCCATTTTGTTAAATTCAGTTGCTAGTTTTGTACTATATGTATAGTTATAGATTTAGTCCATATACTTTTTGAATTTTAAGCTTTTAGTCTTGACGGAAATGACAGTTGTTAACCCATTACTAGACTTTTAATGTGTAATGTGTGGAAATAACAAGTTGACATGACAATATGCATATGATAATATGTTTGTGCCATTAGATTTTGGAAATAATAGAACTTAACTTAATGAATTTAACAATTATCGTTTGGTAACAACTAAAATTTTAAAATTTGAGACTAAAATTGACTAAATCGAAGTACATGGATTAAATTCATAACTTTTGTAAAATATAAAGATTAATAACATAATTTAACCAAAATATTATCCTTAAAAGTCAATATTTGCACTCCGTCGGTATCTATACCATAGTACTTATATAGAAAGGTTTCCAAATCATCCTACTTTGAAAGTATGAAGAAAGAACCAAAAGCGATGAGTTTTATAAACTTGAAAAAAGGGGGAAATATTTATCTTTTTGCATGTGTAATCATTTCTCAATTGCTTAATTAATTAGCAACCTTATTTTCCTTTCATCAAAAAGAGTTGGGTATAACCAAGTTATTTTTATGGTTGATAAAATTTTAATAATTTAAAACCATTTTATTATCCTTTAAATTTTAAAAGAAGAAACCAAAATTAAAAATCCCAATTAGCCACAACCAAACATTTTCTATTCTGGGAGAGATTGAACCTATATGATGATATTAGTTAGAGAAATGCTACGTAAAATCATGAGTTTGATATATTATTCCATGCAATTTGATTGTTTTGAATTATTCATAAATATTCCATGCATTGGTAGAGTGTAAGGAATCCGCAAATATCTTATCATTTACGCTTTTTTTTCACTAATAAACATACAATTTATTGATGTAATTGAATCGAGTTGAATCTAAATAGTGACATACTTAAGTTCGAGTCAAAATTTAAGGTTCAATAATTGGCTCGAGTTCGATTCAATCTAAATTTCTAAATTCGATTGATTAAACTCATTTATCAATTTTCATACTCAATATCGAACACAAGCTTGATTATGTTTGTTCATATTTAAGCTCAAGCTTTTTATAGTTAAACTCTTTTTATATAATAGAGGTAAAAATATAATTGCATAACTATGAAAATATATTAAAATTAAACACTTGATTAGGTTCGCAAGTCATTCGAATAAAGTATTACGGTGTTTGAATTCGACTTGACTGAGAGCTTGAGCTTCACTAGACAATTATCGAATCAAATTTGAGTTTTTGTTTTTTCAACTTGAACTCAAATAACTTGTGAACACTAGTGTCTCATTTGCACCTCTATCTAGCTCCTAAAAACTCGTAATTCAATCTTAGCTCCCTTTAACAATGGTGAAATTATAATATAATACACTGATAAAATTACACTTTGAGCCCTTCTAAAATTTATAAATCCTTTGCCCTAATCTCATTTAACAACATTGTTTCACTAATCAAGTCAACAAATTTCTAATTTCTTTACATTGTGAAATCCAAGAAAAGCAAACTAGGTATGTGTGAGAGTTCCATATTTAAGATCCCTCTCTGAAAATCTCTTTTCTGAAAATGTAGGGTATCCAAGGTCCAAACTCTTAAAAGTTAAAGGGACATGCATTATTTTTCATAATATAAGGAAAGGAATGTTGGGGGCACTAGTGCATGAGTTTGATACATGAGGGGTCCCCTCTAATATTTCTCAAATCTTTTCTCACTGTCTGAGAATCTTGACTAATTACCCCTAATTCCAAAACTTTCAATACCCCAAAATCTCACAATATCCCACCATTTGAAAAAAAACCCCTACAAATATTGATCCCTACATACCTTTTTTTTTTTAAGAACAGCTAAGGCCCTCTCCCTCGTTTGTTTTGTTTTTGGAAGGTTGAATCCATCATGCGACCAATTTTCAATCTGTCCAGTTTTTCAAAATCAAACTGTTGTTTCAACTGATTTTTTAGTCCGGTTTAATCAATTCTTCAACCAGTTTTTGCTTTGCTCCGGACTTGTGTACTGGACTGTCTAGTTTGAACAAACCTTTAAACACATTGATTTGGGTGTTAATTGGTTACTTAGCAAGGGCAATAATAAGGTGTTTGGTTTAGAACGTCATGGCAGCCCACTTCCTCTTTAGTGGGTGGGTAATGCTCTCTGCTTATAAGAAAGTAAAAAAAAAAAGGAATTGCAGGCATTTTTTATCGTCACTAATACCGAACAAAGAAAACCCTTCATTTAAAGATAGAAAAAGGCTTATGATTCAGTCTCCTACAATCAACACAAGCTTCATCCATCATCATAGCTATGGATATTTAAGTCAACGGCATCTCAAAAGCCTTGTTTTTACCTTTTATTATTTTTTCCTACTAAAAGAGAAGAATTAAATCTGAGACCAAGATTTAGCCATTAATATGTTGATGAAAGCTCCTTTATTATCCTTTTATTTCCCCTTTAAACTTTGAACAAAAGTTATACACTTGCATGCATAAGTGAGAGTTTGAATTAAACCATGAAATGATGATTGAAAAGAAGAAAAACAAGTGAGATTTTGCTAAAATTATTGTGTCCTAGAAAAGGAAAAACATGCTTTGGCCAAACAAAATGTGTGGGAAAGGGGTCCTATTTAAGGGCTAGCAAACAGAAAGTATTATGATAAAAAGGATTATTATACTTTTACTTTAAATTGCTTGAGTTTTGACTGACGTTATAAAGGACAACTTCTAGGTTTTTGTTTTGGCAATACTAATAAATATTAAGCATTATAATTAGCATATATCTTTTTTGCAATTTGAGCTCCATAATTCACTACTACTAGGGATATGACTCATCAATGTTTTTTTGTTTCTTTGAACAAAGTGCCTTTTGTCTT
The DNA here is from genome assembly GCF_007990345.1 of Gossypium hirsutum. Classification (NCBI taxonomy): domain Eukaryota; kingdom Viridiplantae; phylum Streptophyta; class Magnoliopsida; order Malvales; family Malvaceae; genus Gossypium; species Gossypium hirsutum. The sequence continues at coordinate 44,071,647 of NC_053425.1, read as the reverse complement.
TTCTTCTAAACATATTTTTATCAAAGTTACCACCTTACCATCATTCCTCTTCTAAGTTTAATCTCTCTTTAACTTTACCTCCATCTTCATTTTGAATTTAAACATTTTACTTTCTTAATTATTTTTACTACCTTTTTCACTGTTTTAAGTTTCTCACAAACCTCCAATTTTTAACCATCCATCTTCTCTAACCATTATATATACTAAACTTTAGAAATTCTATCATATGTGAGAATTATATATCTAAAAGTGTCAAGGTGTAATTATAAATATATGTCCAAACAATTTCAAAATAAATCAAACCAATACAAAACATACACAAATTAAGAATTAGAATAATTCAGACTAAAATCTACATGTGACATTACACATGGTAAAGACTTCAACTTTTGCCAACAATATCAAAATGTTATGGGAAGAATAGGAGTAACTTATCCGATTATATCTCCATGAAAATGAGAGAATTTTACCTATATATTCCCTCTTCTCATTAATCATGTCACATGATTTTCAATGGAAAAAAAAAACCTTTAACTTCTTATTTTTTAGAATTTAATAGGGATCACAAATTTGAAATAAAATAACATATTATAAAAAATTCAAAAAAGTAAGATTTAATTATATTTTTACAAGTCGATTGAGTCTTAGTTCAGTTGGTATCGATATTATTGCTAGTGTAAGAGGATGTAGATTCGAGTACTCTTAAGAATATTACCCTCTTATTTAAGGGTTAGGGAGGAGTTATTAATGAAAAATATACTATAGGGGATTCAAGTCATTTGTGACTATGCTTAAAATTCAACTAAAGCACAATCTATGGAGTATGATGAGGTTAGATTATTAGATATTAATTTCTGGGCAATAGGTGACGTTGTAAAAAAAGGTTACAGCATTTTGAAATCATTAAAGCTTTCTTTTACGATAGAGAATATATTATGAATTTGACTAGGAACATATACAAGTCAATAATGGTCGGTTTCTCACCATTTGATTAGTCAAAGGATTTTTATGTATTTACTATTAATTATTCTTATCATTTCATTCATAATATATATTGAAGTTGATGCTATATATTCTACAACTCCACGATGTTCATCGGATTCTCTCTTCTTGGTTGACATATTCGTACCCCATCATATATGTGTTGCTTTAGTAGGTATATTCAGATTTTAGTAATTTTCATATCTTATTTATATTCGAAATTCGTAATTATTTATATAAATAATATTGTATTTAAGTCCGTTGTTTAAATTATATATTAATGTCAAATATAAAGTGGTTAAGATTTTTGTAATGTAATGAAGTGATGAGATAGTATGATGAGTGAGGGTAAAAGAAACATTGTAGTGAAAAAGGTGTTGGATTCTTGTACTTCCTTTTGCTTGTATGTGTAGCAACCCACTTTGACAACGTACAAACACTTGTTTCATTTGCCTTGAAATTTGTAAATGAATCTAAATATAAAATTACAAAAGCAAGAAAGGGGGAAGATGAATGATAAAGAAGTTGACTGGGAGCACAGTGATGATCAGCTGCATGCATAGTTGGAAGCAATAGCTGATCAGCTTTTATTAACAAAAGTGAAAGAGTTTTAAAGCAGCAATCCACCATTAATGAACCAATCATGAAACTTGGTAAATATTCAGAAAATTAAATAAAGTAAATATAAAAAAAAGTGGGTTATGTTATGTCTGTCTGTCCTGCAAACAGGTCCCTCCAAAACAGTGACATCAACATCACACCCGACCATTATTTTTCCAAAACCTTAGATTAAAAAACAGTGTTATCAGAGAATGTCTGTCTACCCTTATTCGGTACAAAACCTCTGTTGCTTCACAGCTTGGATTCTTCTCTTTCTCTGGAACCCTAAAACTATCTCCCTTTTCCTTAGGAATTCATGTTCTTTATAAGGTATTTGTGTTTATTTTGATCACTCATTTTAAAAATTTATTATTTTATTCATTCTTATTAGATAAGTGATTAATTTTAGTCATTCCTATTAAATTAGTTGTCAATTTTAATTATTTTACAGTTAAAATGAGTTTGATAACCAAACAATATGTTGGCATTGTCTAATATAACAACATAATCAATCTTCAATGTTTACTCATTTTATTAATTTAAATTTGATTTTAAAAAATAATAAATTTAACCATTAATATTTACCCATTAAACTAATTTGATCATGATTCTAAAAATAAAAAATACATAAAAATTCAAAAATTATTAAAATTTATATAAAAAAAGTATATAAAATACTCAAAAAGTTATAAAAAAATAATGATGATCAAACCAATAATTAAAATTATCAATTTATTTAACATGAGTGTCTAAAATAATCATTTTTTTTAGATGAGTGATAGAAATGAAATTTTTTAAAATGTGGAATAATGTAGTAAATGTTTAGCTAAAGTAAATTTATTATTTAAGATGTCATCTTTATAACTTAGAATTGATTTTATTTTGTTATAAGTGAATATAACCTATTGGTTTAATTTTGTTTGAGAACAAAAGATTTGAACAGATTTGTATATTAAGAATATTAAAAGATGAAATTAAATATTTAATTGAATGATGGACGACAGAGATGCTTTTCACCTGTCAGTTACTTATGGGGAAGCGAAAGGGCCGGCTGTTACCAGGACCACTGTGGTCCCCATTTCTGTCTTTTTTTGGGTGGAATGATCACTGTTTCTGTTATGATTTATGAAATCATACGTAATAAATAATATTCAACATTTTTTTCTATATTTAGACTCCCAATTCACTCCACCTTATTCTCAACTATTAAAATAAGTTATTATTCAACTTTAGTTTTTTTTTTTAAAAGAATAAATAAAAATATACATATATTAAAATTTTTATTTTATTATTTTCATCAATTGTATATCTATATTTACTATAGTTTAAGTTTATGATTGAGTTAGTGTTGTCATTAACTCAGTTAACAAAAATTATAGAAATGTCCTTTTGCAATTAAAAATAAATTTTTTATTTAAAAATAGCATATAATAGGATTTGAACCTAAACTAATTGCACTTTTTAATTTATCACTTAACTAAAGTTTTATTTTGATATTTTTACAAATTTTACATCACGTTTGGTTCGCTGTATTGGATTAGAGGTGTATTGGATTAGAGGTGTAATGGAATAGAGGTGTAATAGCAAATCAACTGTTTGGTTGAATGTAATGGAATAGAGGCGTAATAGTAAAACTGTGTTTGGTTGAATGTAATAGAGGTGTAATAGCATAATGGAGAAAACTAAAATGACCAGAATACCCTTAGCATAAATTTGTTTTGGTAAATGATTATTGTTATTGTTATTTAAATTTTAATAAGATTATTTATTATCAAAAATAAATAATTTAATCATATTTAAACATAATTATTATTAAATATATTAAATATATTATAATTAAAATATATAATTTAATAAAATTCTTAATAATTAATATTCTTATATGAATTTACTCAAATCATAATATATGATACTATAAAAGATAATTTGAAATGATTAATATTAAATATATTTAATTAAAATATATGATTTAATAAAATTTAAAATAATTATAACTAATAAATTATCTTATATGAATTTGTATAATTTAAAATAATTATTATTACATATAATTTAATAAGATATAATTTCATAAAATTATTGATAATAAATTTTCTTATATGAATTTATATAATTTAAAATAATTTATATAATAAATCTATTGTATAACTTTCTCAAAGAGGTTCTTTCATCGTCGGGCATGGGTGTTGAAACCAAATACTTTAAGAAAAATGAATACTCTGACAGGGGTATAAAAAAGGGATACTTCAAGCAAAATGAAGAGTCGGAGAAACATAGCTCTGTATATTCTCTCAGTTGGTATATTTTTTGGTTTTCTTACCTTATTCTCTGAATTTTCTTCCTCAATGAGGTTCTTTTTTATTTTTTGATTTTAGCTTTGCCCCTATAGCATGAACCTTGTGATGAATTAAAAAATTAAAGAAATATATAAAAATGGGTAAAATTACAATGAATCATTACTCCAAAGTTATAAACTAGTTATTCTAATATGATATTAAAATGCCAAGAGTGCAAAACAAATAATTTTCCAAGGATACCAAATCAGAAGGGACTTAAAAGGCCAACTAGACAGAGAAATTCAAGCAGATGCGTCGCCGTATTTCATCATTGATATGTTACATTTTGGATCATAATTCAAATTCAACTACAAATTATAGGTTAATGGGTTTGAAGCAGCACCAACAACTGTAGCCATGGGATTCGACAAATTGGGAGCAGCAAGAATTGCAGTAGTGGTGTTTGATGGAACTGTAGTTCCTACATTCAAACAAGTTTAGTCAGTTAAGTATCTAGCATTTCAATATGATTCAACAAGCATACAATTCAATGTTATAAGAGGTAAAAGCATAACATTTGCCACTCTAAGTCATGTCAATTGCCGGAAGGTAAATGAGCAAAACTGCTAAAAGCTGGTGACCTTTAAAGCCATTATCAAGCCCAAAAGAACAGCAAAATAAAATAATTCGTTGTACATATCAGATATAGATTTTAAACATCCGACCCCAGCCTCTCTCAAAACCTTCCCTCTTCTATCTCGATGAGGAAATTACACAAAAAAGGGAATGGAAAAAAGAAACAACGTAAAATCCTAACAGCTATAATTCCTTAAAAGTTACACCAAGGAGTATAACTGCACCGCATCACATGATCAACCAGCACCGTTTCTATTGAAGTTAATATATTGAAAACGGAAATATAACTACACTGCACCACACGATCACCCAGCATCATTTCTCTTGAAGTTAATACAATACTGTTTTCAACAAAGTTATAAGCTAGTTAGGGGTCACCACTTCTAAACGCATAATAGTAGCATAGGAGATACATGTTTATGTTTGACCCGTTCTAAGCCAACACCCTTGACTTTGAAAATTGGAGAATCTCTATGGTTCCTTTTCCTTTTCAATGCCTGGCCCTTTGGCTAACTTGAGCTTTTCTCTTTATCGTTTACCATTCTAATACATTTTATATTTCTTTTCTCTTAATACTCATATTTGGTTTGCCATTTCCAAGATTCACGACGGTAGTTATACAAAGATGAATAGGCATATGACCTCTAATAAGATAAATCCCAGAATCAGCCATATGACCTCACCTAAGAATGAAGAGCTCGATCAGACAAACAAAACCTACGGAGCATTTTAATTGCTCTCATTTCCCGTATCACTTACATGAATAACAATAGTTTTGGTTAATTTCATTTCCAAGTCAAATTACATCAGATGTTCACTAGAAAGAATCAGAAGAGTAAATTTGTTAATCACATCAAAGCAGTGCTTGAATATTCATACACAGATGACCACATAATTCTCTAAAAAGGACTTCTTGAAAGCTTCTATTGCAATCTCGCTAATGACCAAAGCAAATAGATAAGACTTTAATTAAAACAAAGACAACAACCTAAAGTAGCAAAGGAAACTAAAAAACTATTGGAAACAACCACATGATTATTGAGGCAATGAGGTCTAATTTTTCTACAGAATCATATGCCTATTTCATGCATAAATGACTGCATAAGTCTACGCAAAGGATATCTTTAGTTTCAAGTTCAATACTGCTAATGACCAATGTATATGAACAAGTCAACACCATAATTAAACAAGATGACAAAATGAGATACTCCATCCATTCGTGGCCCAATGAAGTTGCTAAAAAAAATAGAATACCATTGAAAAAATCACAGGCATATATTTTTACTCAAGCAAAAGCTTGTACCATGATGCTGCCTTGGATCATAAATCACCATCTGAGATGTATCTGGACGAAGGACTTTAAGAGAAGCAGTCGGAACACCTGATGGTGCTGATGTACTCTTATCTGCACAAATGAAAACAAAAATTAGCCCAATGAGTATTAATAGTAACCTGGAACAAGAAACGGTGTACCTGTCATTGCAGATCCATTAGAGAGAGCTGACTTATCCACCTTCTTACCAATGTTTTTAGAGAGCCACTGAAGAGAATATCAATGAGTTCAAAAATTAGCAAATGCAATTTCAATGATTCAAACATAGAGGTACAGAAGCAATTTTAAGAGTTATACTTACAGTTTTCAAAGGAAAAAGAAATTACACATAAACAAGTCCCAAATTTTTTCATATCTATTGCTGAGACATGAGCAACAAATTTGCGGTTTTATGAAAGAACAATAAAGCATGTTCAAGCTTAAAGCATCTAAAAAGTAGGTGTTAATCATGTTATCCGGACAGGTTTCAATAATCTAGGGCAAGAAAAGATCATAACATTTCATTTTGACTCGAGGTTCCAAAGGCAGATGTGCATCCGGTACAATCAGAAACTCTAAAAGGAGCCAAATTATGCATCGGCCTTTGCAATGAAATTACAATGACCATAACAAACACCAAGGTTATGACTAAAATAAAAGAATAACAGCCCTAGTTGCTGATACGTTATAGAAAAAGTTGGAAATGCTACATGGTTATCTTGACATGGAAATTTCCGACCTCATTACATCACTGAACTTCAAAATTTCCCATCAGTTGTAAACATAGCATATTACTTTTATTTACGACATACTTCTCAAATACATCAGATCAACCTAAATAGTCATCAATTGTATAACACTCACTGCCACCCTCAAGATATTGATAGATATCTCTACAACTATCTTTATCATGGAAGATTAAGAAGAAGGCCCTTGTTGCAAGACCAAGTACCAAATAAGGCTACACAGCTATGGCTCATTCTTCTGTGGACTTATTTGGCTAAGATACTTGCTAGAGGAACTTCATTCTTCTTCTTAGGTTTGCACCTACACGATGTGTGTGTATGTGTTTATCTTTGTCCCCTTCTAAAATTTTCAATACTACTCAAAACTGCTACCAAGCATAAAGCCTCCATTCTTTTGGCTACTAGCTTCAACATAGATGCCAAAATGCTGCTTGCAAAAACAGGCATAAACCAAAATCAGGTAATCATCAAAATCCCCACCTAAAGAGCAAATCACCATTCACAGACCAGGGCTGCACCAAACATACAACTAATACAGTTTTCTTAATACTATTAACCCTACATCCAATTTTTAAGAAGTCTTACTAACAAATATTTCTACCTTCTTGCACACAAATAGTTATTAGTCCTAAGCCAATGTTTAATGAATGTCCTAGTCAGACCCTCCTGCAGTCATAATCGAAAGTTGTACTGCTTAACCATCCTCTCTATTACCAAAAATTACTACTCTCAGAGGGTATCACCAAACATAGTTCCTGTTCTAACTAATAGTCTGCATTATGTCACAAGTTTTCTCCCTCAAGATTTCTAAGATTAACCCAGTTAAATATGCAAACCAACAACCTTAGTAATTTTCCTTCTCATGCAACTGATTTCTCTTTTCCATTTTCTGATTGAAATGTTCCATTTATGAGAAGTGTGAAATCGAAAGAAAGAGAAGAAAGAGGGGCTGCTGCTGGTTACTATTTTGGCTGCTGCTGCTGCTGCTAGAATTTCCAATTTTGTGAATATATTGAAGAGAAAAAGAGAGGGTTTTGGTGTGCGGAGCAGATAGTGTTGGGAGGAAATGGGGAAGGGAAATTTGATGCTGAGACGAGAAGAAACGATGACGATAGATTAATCAACGGAATCAGTGGGAAATGGGAGGAGAAAATGATTAGGACGGAAGAGGAGAGGGTCGGGTAGGGAGGGAGGGTAAAACAGAGAGATGGGGAGGGAGGCCGGGCGTAATGGCTAATACAACGATTTGGGAACGGATTGTAAAACATGGGAATTTGGGGATTAGGGGCGTAATGTAATACGCGCGTAATGTAATACGCGCGTAATGGCTAATACAGCGAACCAAACGCCGGATTAGGGGCGTAATGTAATACGCGCGTAATCGGGGCGTAATGGATTGGGTAATACGGCGAACCAAACACGCTGTAAATTTTATTATACTCACTTTATTACTTCCATCATACATTAATAATGTATTTGATTGAGTTAGTGTTATAAGTTAACTGGACATCGACTGTTTTTAATTTTAATATTGTATTACTATTAACTAGTTTCAAGATTTGATTGCATCCATATATATTGGACTATTTGATTTTCCAAATAAAGCCCAAATGGCAATATTTGAAACTACCATCAACAACATACCTTGGATTTTAAGTTTCAACTTTTATTTCCTTCCTTTTAAATTATGAATTGCTTTGTTGCTTAATTTAGAGCCATAATCACTTTTATATGTAATTCTTACATGCAACTTATGTTAAGTATTTAATATTTAATTAAAAATTTTAAAATATTATAGTGTTAATTATAATAATTAACATAAAATAATATTCATTCTTTTAATTATTGAATATAATTAAAATATATTATTTTTAAAAAAATATTAATTTAAATATTATAATTAAATTTTTTTATAATTATAATTAAAGTATTTTTAATATTTCAATATAAAATATAGTTTTACTTTATTTAATTAATGCAAAGTAACATTATTCAAAACAATAACTAATTAACATAATTAACTTTAATATTAATCTATTGATAATTAAGGTGCTTAAAATTCTATTCAAGTAATAACTCTATGTTAAAATTAGCACAATTTTTTTAACTAATAATTGTAAATTAAATTATAATTATTTGAAATGTACAATTACAATAACTTCTATTAAATTATAATTATTTTTATATTTGTAATTATCATAACTACTATTTTACTTCAATTTTTTTTTAAATGTGAATTTTGAAAAATAAAAAGATATTCTCATTAATTCAAAAGTTTTTCCAAACTCGTGCTTTTTTTATACATTTGCTTCTAATATTACATATACTGCAAATAAAATAGTATCTCTTATTTGAATAATTGAATGTAATAAAATATATTAACTTATTAGTTCAAATATTATAATAAATAATTTTAAATAATAATTAAAAGATTTTTAATATATTCAACATCCAAAATAACATTATTCAAAATAGTAACTAATTAATGTAATTAACTCTAATATTAATTATCATAATTAATATGCTTAAAATCCTATTCAAGTAATAATTTTATTTAAATAAATAAAATTAATACAACTTTTTTTTACGTCAAATTTTTTAACTAATAATTTCTATTATAATTATCACAATTTTTTCATGTATTTTGTACTTATAATTTTATTAAACTAATAATTTTATTTTAAAATTAGCACAATTTTTTAACTAATATTTGTAATTTAAATTCTAATTATTTTTAAAAATATATTTATCATAGATTTTATTAAATTATAATTAATTTTAAATGTATAATTATCAAAACTTTTATTTTGTTTCAACTTTTTTAACTAATAATTCTAAATTAAATATTATAATCATTTTTAAATGTGAATTTAGTAATATGATAAAAAGTAATAGGTATTCTCATAAGTTCAAAAGTTTTTTCAAACTCATACTTTTATATATAATATATATAAATATATATATATATATATTATAGATTAGAGTTGCAAATAATAAACATAGTAAACTACAGTTAACTAAAACAAATTCATTTTAAGCACCCAATTAAAAAAATTGCAATTTAGACACTTACATTACATGATTAAATCATTTTGGTCACTCCGTTAAAACCCCAAAATACAATCTATCATGACATTTTTATTTTAAAATTTAATTTTTCACCTAATTAAATTAAAATCTACGTTATTATTATCCATAAAAATTTATCATTTTAGTGGCCCAAATTTCAACCGACTTGGAAGAAGCCCAAAGATGGTTGTTCGATTTGTGGGAAAAAAAAGAAGAAGAAGAAGAAGTGAAATCAATGGCTTCTTTACCGCCTTCAAATGGGCAAACCGAAGACAAAGAATCACCATCGAAATCATCGTTGACCCAAGTCAATTCATACCTCTGGTAGTCTTCGCTCATGGCGCTGGTGCTCCTTCGTCTTTTGATTGGATGATCAGGCACCTCCTCTCCCCTTCTTCCTTCATAAGATTATATGGGTTTTTCTTTTGCTATTATATGGTTAATTTATGCGGATGGAATGAAATGCTAAAGAAGGCTTTGAATGTTGTTGAAGTAGTGACATTTGATTACCCTTCTCACTTCACTTTTTAATTATTTGATGTTGGGTTTTTTTTAAAAAAACAGAAAAAAAGGAAATATTTTCATTTTTGTAATGTAAAATTTAATGATTTGTTGTGGCATTTGCAGATATGTCTGCGAAAAAGAAAGTCTCCACCCAAGGCAGAAACTGACACTAGAGGCTGACAAATGCAAATGTCCAAAATCTTTTAAGGTTATACCTTATTTAAATTAAATTAAAAGTTGTGGATTAAAGTGATAATTTTTTATGAATAACAATGACATGAATTTTAATTTAATTAAGCAAAAAATCAAAATTTAAAAGAAAAAAAGAACGCCATATTAGATTTTTGTTTTGGGATTTTAATCACAATGGTCAAACTATGCAACGAGAATTCTTAAATTAAAAAACTTCTTTTAATTTAAGTGCTTAAAATAAAAAAAATTATAATTGAATGATTATTTATATAGTTTATCCTTAAAAAAATAATCAATAACTATCAATAATATTGTTTTTCTCAGTCCCTGTATTTTCCTCTCACATTTTGTAATCCCTAAGAATCAGTTTTTCCGCCCTTTAGCCACTGAAGGCAGTCTTATGGCCGATCGCCGGCCCTCTCCTCCCTTCCTCTTTCCCCTTACTCTCTCCTTCCCCATCTTCACTCCCATCCTCTTTTTTTCCTTTTCCTTATTTTCAGCAGAATAATCAGGTCCCCTACTTCCACTCGGCTTTCAGCCATTGGAGAGATGGAAGAGAGACCCTTGGCTTTTTCGTGGTCTTTTCACGATTTTTGTCTAAGAGTTTGTCTCCTTTTGTCTGGTCGGAAGCTTTTTGAGCCTCATTTTTGTTCGTTTTGGTAAGGATGTTGTGCGGGGTGGAGCACCATTGACATTGGTCTCGAACGCTCGAGCATGGTGATGTCGATCTGGGTCCTCTGGATCTTTGTGATTTGGATGCTGATGCCCTCTTGAAGGCTCAGGATTTACAACAATCGATTACGTGCTCTATGGTGTCAACCGCGATCCTCTTGGACCTCTTCGGTAGTAGACTTGTAGGTTGGGAGTAGGACTGCTTCATTCCAGTTTCCTCTATTCATCCCTTTGGATTGGAAAAGGTGGGACTAAGGTTTGTCTCCTTCCGGGATGGGCTGGACCATTTCAACCCTTATACTTCATCTTTCGTTATCTAGACTTTTTGAACCCATGTACATTTGGAGGCCTTTTAATGAAATTGTCGTACTTTCAAAAAACAAAAAACATCATGTAGATCGGAGAAGCAGCAAACAAGAGTTTTCTTTAGCCAACTAGTCCAATATTAAGAACTCTACATTGAACTTTGACTCCATTTTTTCAGCCAAATAAATTTATTTCATAAAAAACTTCTAAAGAGTTACACAAAAAGACACTCAATAGACACTATAACTCGTTACAAACACCACACAAACAGTTGACCATGTTAACTCGTCCAAGTTGTTAACACTGCAAGGGTTTGCATTTGGGTACGTAAAGTAAATTTCATTACGGTTTCATACAGTCTTTCAAATGTCGAGACAACAGCAGCGGTTTTCACCGGTGGAAGTAACACACTCGACGGCATCAGGGTTGCGGCCCAAGGCTGCGCATGCCTGCCTACAATCTCCTCCGCTGCTGCATGTTCCAGCAAAATGACAACCTTTACCGTTCCCTTTTTTTGCATGCGCTGAACACTCCCCATTGGAATGAGACTTGCATGGACCCTTTTCTGCACCTTCAGCAAACACATAAATTTAATTAATTAGTTTACTTGCAAAAAGAAGAAGTAATTTTGCTACATGATCAATTAAAGTACCATGAAGCTTTGCAAATGAATAGGAAAAGAGCAGGAAAACAGCAACCACAAGAAGCTTTGATGATACCATGGTTTTGTTTGTGTTGATTGTGCAATGGGGTTTTGTTTTTATATATAAGAGACCAGTTGGAGCCATAACTTTTTCATTAAATTCGGTAAGAAATGTCACAAAATCCACCTCTTGCAATGTGACTGAATCTCATAACTGTTGTGTTTGTTTGCTCATGTAAGATGGGGGCGGCTTCTCACATTTCTAACAAGGCTATTTTTATTGCAGTGCTTGCTTTTTTAGGTGGGAAAAAAATACTAAGCTTTCCACCCTGTACTCTCACATGAGAAGGGTGGATATGCAAAAAAGTCTGAAGTAGGATGCCTCTGATTGATTTCCCAATCTACATTTTACATTATCAGTCCTTCCACAATTTCAAAATCTCTTTCATGCTAAAAATTTGAACTGTTTTTTATGAATAAAATTGTAAAAATTCGAATCAAATTGGATAATATCTAAAATTTTCTTCGACTCAATGTTGTTATGGTTACGGCCTTGTAAACATATATAATTTATTTACAAATGTTCAAAGGAGTACTTGACAAAAGCTTGCATATGTGACATGCAGTGGATTCAAATCTCTCTACCCATCTATTATAATTTGATTGTTAATGCACATACTAATAGAAATGATTTCCTGTAGGGAAGATGAATCACCATGCCTATGAAATTTCTACTAGGTGGCATTTCTTGGGGTTTAAAAAAAACCACATTTTAGCTTTTTTTTTAATTTTTTACTTTTTAAATTTTTTTAATTTAATTTTTTTTTTCAAATCACTCCAAATGAATGGAAAAATTAATATTTAACTTTGTTGAGGTTGGATGGTACGTTTGTATTTAATTAAGTTTTTAAAATTTAAAAATTCAAAAAATAATTAAAACTATTTTTAGAAATTAAAAATCGTTAAAATTATTTTAAAATATAAAAATTATGAAGAAATATTTTTTCAAATTTTAAAAATTAATTAAATATTAATTGTCATTTACATAGCAATCTGATAGCAAGCTAATTTTGTGTGTTTAATGTTCTTATTTGTGGTCAAATTTTGAATAGAATGCTACTAAGATTGTGATTTCTAGTTTTAGTTTTGTCAGGACGCAATTAGATTACCGAAGTTCAAATAAACAAACAAATTTGGCTTAATTGGAATAGAAAACAATAAAAGGGGACAAATTGAAAAGTTGCAGAATTAGTGGCTGATTAAAAATCAAATTGTGAATTTGTCAAACTCTATAAATAGAAAAAAAATATGATTTTAGTTTGTTGTTAGGCATAATGTTAGGAGGAATCATGCTAAATTTGACATATGAAAATTATATAAATACCTTGTAATGATGGCTTGGAAAGGACACATTGGAATAGAATTAAAACAATTCTTATTTTTTCTCTTTAACGCATAAGTAGCTATTCAAGTTTACTAACAATTTTTTTCCATTTTCTTATTTTTAGTTCAATTACTTTTTAAGTCCTTTCTCCTTTTCACTTATTATCATTACGTTTAAATTCACTTTTAAACCCTAATCAAGTATGATTAATTTCATGCTTAACAAAACCCCATTTAGCCTTAGGTCTGTTATCATTCCTATTGAAAATCGTGAGATATGAACTCATGCTAAAACCTTTCAAAACGGTATTCATTATCTCTCCAGTATATGGGATAATCACATTTGTCCTTTAAAGTTGATCCAATTTTAGCTCAAAGTGCGCATTGGGAGGGAGTTGTTTTGGCGTACAGTTGGGAAAATGAGTCGGTTGTTTGCCATATTCGAGTTCTTATGAACAAATTGGCATATCCAATTAGAAAAAGCTAGTTGAGTTTTGTCAAGAGAGATAGTGATAAGATTTTAACGACCTACACAATTGCGGTCGTTAATTCGAGTTAGGCTTTTCTAGATCGCAAGGCTACTGAGATCTTAAATCGCGAATGCGTGTTATGTGGTTAGATAATCGGTAAAGGTTGGTTTATATGTCGTACCAGAACCAACTACACAAGAAAGAGTTGGTGGTTGGGGCATCCTTGGTCGCTATATCTAAATTATTGTTAAGAAGAAGGAAATCAATTTTCAAGTATCAATTCAAGTTCGAACTGTAGCGAGACTAAAGCTAAGCATTCACAAATTGATTTACCAATTTAATTTAAATTACTTAACTTTATTTTGCAACCTTCATTCTGTTAATTTCATTTTATACTTGTTTTTTTTTTATCAACTAAAATCCCCATTTATTTATTTCAGTTTTGCACATACAAGTCGTGGGCATGACAGCTATCTAGACTCAGGAATTTGGTCACGTAAATAGGAAATTAGGAACCTCAGTCCCTGTGGTATCGACCCTACTACTCTATATTACTCTTTAGTTCAATTAGAGCATAGGAGATTTTATTTGATGGTTTCGACGCCTATCATAATCTATGTGTATGCCAGATCAACAAAGTTAACAAAGTTAACTTTTTCATTCATTTTGAGATGATTTGATAAAAAAATAAAAATTTAAGAGCTAAAAGAAGCAAAAAAATTAAATGGAAGGTTAATTTTTTTTATAAAAATAGAGGGCAAGAAAAAACATTATACCTTATTTTTTTTAAAACTAATTTTTTTGGCTTTTTGAAAATTTAGATTTGATTTGCTTAATCGTATACTACGAGATATTATTTATTACGTCAAATTGTGTTATTAGTATTTGTATTATGAAGGATACAATCTTTGTATTTTAATTTACTTAAATTTAATTTTTATATTTTCTAAATTGGTTAATTTTAATGCTTGGTTAAATTTTTATATTAGTCGTGTAGAATGCTAAAGCTGTATATTTAATATATGTTCTCCAATTTGATTATTCTTAGTCTCTATAGTTTTCGAATTTTGAAATATCGATCTTGGCACAAACAACAACCATTAAATCCATTAACTAACTATTTTGTGAGTATGTACAAATAACAAGTTGACATGATATTACACACTTGATAATATGTTTATCACATAAGATTTTGTAAAAAAAAATAACTTAATAAATTAACAACTTGGTTAAGACTAAAATTCCAAAATTCAAAAACTACACAAGTTAAAAATGACCAAATTAAAGTGCGTAGACTAAATCCACAATTTACGTACAGTATAATGATTAATAACAACACTTAACATATATTAAAGTATATTTAATTATTTTTAGTGATTTTTAAAATTATTGATTAATTTATGGGTTAAATCATTTTTTGGGGCATGAACTTAACAAAATTTCACACATTGGTGCCTCAATTTTTTTTTCTCCAAATTAGGCCATAAACTTGGAAATTGTACCCACATTGGGGCTTGAACTTTTTTTTTGTCTAAGGTAGTCCTTGAAAACCCTAAAGTTCAAGGATAATATGGGAACAATTTCCAAGTTTAAGCTTTAATGTGGGAAAATTTGTTAAATTTAGAGACTAATTTGGTCAAAAAAATTTCAAGCCTCAATGTGGGAACAATTGTCAAGTTTAGGATCTAACTTGGATAAAAAAACAAAGTTCAAGCTTCATGTGGGAAAAATTGCCAAGTTCAAGCTTCAAATAGTGATTTAACCCTTATTTTTTTTAATGATTCCTATTTATTATCTTAACTCAATTTGAATTTTTTATGAATCGATTTCAGTGAAATGAAATTCGAGTCGAATCTATTAGTCAGATAAATTTATTCGAATTAAATTAAAAATATCTAAACAAGTCCAATTAAAACCATGTCAACAATATGATTAAATTCCAAACTAGAGTGTATGAGTTTCAAAATATATATAAATATAAACTTCTTTCAAAGCAAAATAAGAAGAAAAAAAAAGGGCTTGGTACGATAAATTTAATTTTGTAATTTACTTATTTAATGCTTAAATCTATTGAAACTTTAATTAACTCAAGCATTAATGATTATAGGTTAAAAATTTGCTATTAGTCCATATACTTTGTGAAAGTTGTGGATATAGTCATTACATTTTAATTTGATCAATTTTACTACATATGCTTTATGAAATTTGAGTCTTAACTCAAACAGTAGCAGTTAACTCCTTAGATTAAATCCAATTATTAACCTTGAACAATACTTATAGTTATAGATTTAGTCCATATTCTCAAATTGGATCAATCCAAGCCCCTATACTTTTCGAATTTTGAAATTTTTGTATTGACGCAAATGACAGTCATTAATTTATTAAATGAGTTTTTAGTAAATAATATATGGAAATGATAAGTTAAAATGACATTACAAATATGATAATATGTTTGCCGTATCAAATTTTAAAAATAGTAAAACTTAATGAATTTAACAATTATCATTTAAGGAGGATTGGAATTTTAAAATTAAAAAAAAAATATAAAGATTAAAATTGACCAAATTAAAGTATAATGATTAAACATATAACTTGAAGTAAATTAGAGCCACCGATAGCAGAATTTAACCATGATTATATAACTTTTTTATTATTATCTTTGTTAAATGATATCTTTAGAGATATGAAAAAAATGTTGTAATACTGTAATGATACTTCTAAATTCTTAAATAAAATTTATAAATATATCGGAGAAATTTAAAGTTTGCGAGTAATTTTAAAGAGAATTTTAGTAGTTTAAATTCCACTTAAATAGGTGATTATTCAAAATTCATCATAATTTTATTTGATTTAATACTCATAGTTTCACTATAATATAATAAAAAATTATTATTTTAATTTTAATATATATTTTTAAATTTTATTTTATTAAAACTAGTATAAATTTTAAAAATATAATGATATCCATGTTGGATATTTTTTATGTTATTTATTTTTAATATAATTGTTCTTCTTTTATAATTATTTTTTAATTTTAAAATTCCATTAATCTAATTTTTCTAAATAATAATAAATCCTAACATTTTGAACGTTTTGAGTGAACACATTATATTTTAGGAACCGTTATTGAATTTTCTATAAAACCCAAAAAATAAGTGGCAATAACAAAATATATTGAATATATTTTTGTTATTTCGAAGGTTTGGAGTTTTTAGTTAATAAGAGGACGGAGAGTTTGAGGTGTGGTGGTAATTAGACTCGTATAAGATACCGAGTGAGGGATTTGAGTGACAATGAGTTTAGTGTTTGGTGGCTTAATGTGAGTGATGAAAAATGATTTTGATTGAGGAGAGGTGTGATAGTAAGATAAATTCGTATTTTTGATTTATTTATTTTTGGCTAATTATTGGATAAAATGTTATTAAATTTGGATTTTTCTTATCAGGGATGAAGTTGGCCTGCTGAATTCAAACTCTTACAAAAAGGGGCTAAATTGGAACAAAAAGTAAAGAAGAGGGCTTGATTGATAGATTGAAAATTCAAAGATGATTAGATAAAGATTGAAAGGTTGAAGATTTTTTTTAAAAGTGGTTGAATAAAAACTGAAGGATTTTTTATATTGTTACAACTCTATAACTTGTTTAAATTCGATTTTTAAATTTCAAATTATTTAGTGATAATATTTAGAATTATTTTGTGATCATATTTAGGAAAAATCTAAGTAAATTTAACAGTAAAAGTGTGTATAAATACCTAGTAGCTACAATCAACTGGACACACTTTTCTCTTTATGATTTAATAATTTTTTTTTCTTTCCCCTTCCTGCGTCATCCCTATTCTGTTCTTTCAATTTTTTTTCTTTTACTTTCATCTGTAGGTTTAATTACCTTTCAAGTCCCTTTTCCTTCCCACTTTCTATAATTCTATTTAAACCATTTATTATGATTCTTTCATGATTAACTAAAACGTTTTTAGTTTTAACTTAGAAATTGCTCCAACAAAACAATCGTGAGATATGAACCCGCTCTAAAAAACCTTTCAATTCGGTATTCGTATCTCTCCAGTATATAGAATAGCACAAATTCGTCCCTTAAAGTTGATTCATTTTCAACTTAAAAAGCGCGTTGGGTTGGAATCGTTTGGCACGGGAAGTTGAGTCGGTGGTGCTGTATTCAAAATGTCTCGAACAAATTGGCGTGTTCAATTGGAAAAAGCTAGTTGGATTTCATCAAGAGAGATAGTGATTGGATTTAAACGACCCACACGGTTGAGGCTGTTAATTCTAGTTGGGCTTTTCAGATCGCAAGGCTGTTAAAGTCTTAAATTATGGGTATGTGCCACGTGGTTGGAAATTCGACAAGGGTCGATTTGTAGGTGATAACGGGATCGACTACGAAAAGAAGAGTTGGCGGTTTGAGGGATCCTCGATTGCTATAACCAGCTTATGGCTTGGAAGAGATATTTTGTTTTAAGGACTGATTCAAGATCGGAGTACACTGAGGCTAAGGCTAAGCTTAAAAATATTTTATTTTCTTAAATTTATTTTTACATTTTCGAATTTTATTTTATTACACTTCATATTTCCTTATTTTATTATCTTAATCAATTTAAACCCCCCATTTTTATTTCTTTTTTTTTCAGCACCACTACGAAGTCGTGGACACGACTGTGACCGCGACAGTGAATTTGGTCACAAGAAAAGGCAAAATTAAATAACTAGTCCTTGTGAATTCGACCCTACTACTCTATATTTCAATTTACTGTTATCTTTGTTGTAGGAATTTATATTTGGTGGTTTCGACACCCATCAAGGTGATGGAAGGAAAGTTGATAAGGATAGACTAAAATGTGATGTAGAGCAATATATGAGGGAAAACAAAAAAGGAGAATTAATTTTTTATTAAAAATTTTAAAAATTATAGAAAACTTATATAAATCATTCAAATATTTTTAAATATGATAAAATTTTAAAAATTACTACTCTTCTATAAATTTTATGATTTTTTTATCATTTTAATAATTTTTTAAAACATTTTTATAGTTTTTTAATATAAACCCTTCACACCAAGTGCCATGTTTATTGTCACTGTAATGCTCAATTTTAGCCCGGGCCTACCAAAATACAAAAATATATAATAAATCCAATGTCCCTTTTACAAACATTGAAGTCCAATACCAAAGCCCAAACCTAAACCTAACCCAACTAACCCAAACTGCCCAAAATATCCCAAGCCCAATTACACAACCCCATCAGCCTAAAACCAATAACTAAACCTAACCCAAACTTACAAGGCCCAATAGGCCCGAAACATTCAAGAACAGGAACCCTAGGGTTCTCTCCTCACGCCGCAGCCGAACCCCAGCTACGTCCGTACCCGCGCCAGCACAGCCTCGTACGCCTCCACGTCGCCCCGTACCTGCGAAAGAGACAAACATAGCAGCAAAGAGCAAGAAAAACAAGAGAAAATGACTTCTTTGTATTATTTTTTTCTTTCTTCTTTTCGGCTATATAAGAGCCCTAAATCATTGTACTCAGACAGAGGAGATAAGAGGACACACACACACATAGAATATACTATACGAGGATAGTATCTGTACACAGAGAGAATAGAAAAAAAAAAGCAATTGATAAAGGTGATTTCATATTTTTCCAGTTTTTTTTTCTTTTTATTTTCTCTCTTAGTTTACTCATATATTTTTTTTACATGATCTGAGACCGATGAGAGCCCCAAATACTTATGTTGTGCGGATTTGAGGGCGAGAGGTCAAGCAATAACAAACTCTTTGTATTTCATGAATTTCCTTTCGTTTTGTAAAATAAAATGGTATAAGATTTGAGTTTCTTTTCAAACGAAATAAAGGAGGAGAAGAGAAAGATACTTACTAAATCATTTTTAAAACTTGCTCAACTACCTTCAACGAGGAGACTGGGTGCTCTTTACATGCAGATGGTCACCAAAACAATGGTGATTCGAATGCTAAAAAGAAACCCTAAAAAATTAGTTCCCAGGCTGTAATTTTCGGTTGCAAAAGGGGGTTGTGTTCTGGGGATGATGCAGAGAAAAAAAAAGGTTTAAATGCCTTCATCTGTTTGAAACGGCGCCGTGTAAAACAAAAGGGGGGGAAGGGTCCGCGCATTCGCCCAATTGGAGACCCGACTCCATCCAGATGCGCCAAAGATGGAATATTTACGCAGCAGGCCCCTTCTCTTTGCGCTGCATCAAGGTCTGCTCCCCTTTGCGCCTAATTTGCTTTATTCTCTGTTTTTAAATTGTTCATCAGATTTATATGTTTTGGCATTTTAGTCCCTGTCTTCATGCAATGTTTTAAGATTAGGAATAATTTCAAACATGGTCCCTGTGAAATCAAGTGTGTCATATATGAGTCCTTATTTCATTATTAATAGTTTATTTATTTATGCCAATTGTCCTTCTTAGTTTATTTTGATTGCTATTAAGTAATTTGCTAAATTTATGTTATAGTTTTAAATTTGATTTCATTTGCCTGTACTTGTTGAATTACTTTGTTGATATATTTATTCTTTTTCTTTCTTGTCATTTATATTATTTGTAATGAACATGTTAATTGTGTTATTTGTATTTTTGGTTATTTTTTTTTGAGTTGTAATTTGGGGTACTTGAATTTCTATATGGTTGTACATTATTTTATGTAATGTTTTTATGTGTTATTATACATGTATATGCTTCATAATAATTGGTTTTATTCCATGAACATTATCAATATTAAATTATTATACATATATTTAACTATTTTTTTTGTCCACATGATATATATGTATTTGTTTTCTAAAATAAAATCACATGTTATATACATTAATTAAATTTTAACTATACATATACAAAAATTATTAGTATATATAATTTAAATACATTTTTAAACATTGGTATTTTTATACATATAATTTCTTTTAGATTTATTCACATATATTTCTTATTCAAAAGGAAAATCTCACATATTTTGTATTATTTAAACTATTATTAATAAACATATATTTTGTATTTATATTTAATTTGCATCTATTATTAAAGCTTTGATATCTTTATATATATAGATTTTAATAAACTTGTAATTAATTGTATTTTTTTATTATGTATATAATTTATAATAAAATTAAGTTAACCTTATAATTCATATTTTAATTAAAGGATATTTTGACATATAATTATTTCTAACATTTTTTCACAAGTATATGGCATATTTTAATTTATTTTTTACTATGGTATATGTTATTATTTTCATATAACTTTATGTAAATATTTTTTTATGTATATATATACGTATTAACACACTTATTACTTTAATAGTTTTTATTATTATTTTAAAATACCTTCTCTTTGTGATTTACCAAACATTTTCTTTATGTATATATGAAATAATTTTAGAAACTCTTTCAATTAAAATTATTATTATTTTTTATGTTTCTTTATATTACATTGCTTTTGTATTTTTTATAACCTATCGTTTGAATGTTTTAATATAGGGGTGTGTATAATTGTTGGGTTATTTTAAAAATTTATATATATCTTATTATTAATCTTATGTTCTTTCTATAATAAACTTGCATGTACATATGTTTCATAAACCTATTTTGTGCATCTTTATCATTCTTTTGCATCATATTTTATTAAAATTATCATATACTTTGTCAACTTTTAAATGAATTTGTGTTTAAATTATTTTACATACAATTTAATTCAAACTTTTATTTTCTAATATCTATTTCAATAGTTATGTATGTTCCTAGTTTCTATTCAAACTTGTCAACTTATATAGCACGAGTTTATGAATCTCATACCCCTTTTGACTTCTAAATTCCATTTTGTTTTGCATATACTCTATTGGTTATTTTATATATATGTACATTCCTTGCATGGTATCCATCTTATTGAATTGTTAATTACTCATCATACATGATTGCTATTAGGCTATAATTTCTAGATTAATTATATTTAATTGCTTGTTCCGCTAGTTGATAAATATTATTATTCATCAAGCATCGTACAATCATATGTGCCTTTTACTCTATATCATCGTTTCACTTAATTTTTGAAATGTGGTTCTATAAAACCCAAATTTTATGATTAATTTCGTCTTATTTCAAATCGAGTTAATGCGTTTTAAGCTAGTTTCGCAAAAATCCCTTAAACGAAGGCGATATGCGATATTTGGCAATTCGCGGAATCGTGCCCTAACGTGTTGGGTTGCAATCTCTCGTTTGCTTAAAATAATCAAATATCCCTTCAAAATTTCACTCATATCTTCTAAAAATACTCTAAAATGAAGGCAATACTCGGTGTTTGATAATTCGGGAATCATGCCCTATCGTGCTGGGTGGTGATTTCTCGTTTGTTCAAACAATCGAATGTTCCTTTAGGTTTTCGCTCATGTTTATTAAAAACCTTCCAAAACGAAGTCGATCTTAGATTGTTTGGCGATTTGAGAATCATGCCCTATCGTGCTGGGTTGCGCATTTTCCTTTGTTCAAAACAGTCAAAGACTCCTTCGGAATTTCATTCATGCTTTCTAAAAACCCTTTAAAAAAATGTTCGATGTTTGGCAATTCGGTGAATAGTGTCCTATCGTGCTGGATTGCAATTTCCCGTTTGTTCAAAATAATCGAATATCTTTCAGAATTTCACTCGTATTTTCTAAGGCAAGGCAATGTTCAATGTTTGGGAATTCAAGGAATCGTGCCCTACCGTGCTGGGTTTCGGTTTTTCTTTGGACCAAATAGTTGGGCATCCTTTTGTAATTTTTAAAATTATAAATTTTCGGACGTCGAAACAAGAAGATCTTAGCAACCATCTCGGGTTATCCAAAGGTTATTAACAAGAACCACATTTCAAAAACATTTTTTAATTTTAGACATAAGGACTATATTTAATCGATTTGGTACCAATTTTGGGCGTAATGAGGGTGCTAATCCTTCCTCATACGTAACCGACTCCCGAGCCCGTTTTCTCATATTTTCGTAGACCAGAATCGTTGTTTTAGTAAACCAAAATAGTTTTATTAAAATAATCAAATTCTTAGGTGATCCGATCACACCAAAACAAAAGGATCGGTGGCGACTCCATGCATTTGTTTTTCAAAAGTCGATTTCCCCTTTTTTAAAAAAAATTAAAATTTTTAAATTTCGAAGAGTGGTTTCGACAGTCACATCATCATTTCTCCATGCCAACAGTCATGTTAGTTGGCTGACACATCATCACTTAACGACAAAAAAAAATAGTATTTTTGGACTCAATTGATTGTTAAGTTTTTATTAATAACTTAATCGGATGTCATTTTTACAATTAAATACTTGATTAAATAAAATTTTAATTATTTTAGGGTGACTTTGTTTGCATTCAAGCCGATTTACAGTATGAAGTGGAATATCTATTTTAAAGCATGTAAAACGAGTTATGTGTAACATAAAAACTCCAGGTGATTCCAAGTCTTCACGTCAGATCACAAATCCAGAGAAGAAAACAACAACTACCCTTTCCATAATTTAACCTTGGTTTCCATTTCCCCTATGATTTTTCCCCCAAAAAATAGCTTCCTTAGGCTTGGAAAACATCTTTAATCGCACCACCATTCTAGTTGTTTAAGGACACAAATTATTTTATTTCAGGCATTGTTGTTTAGACTAAAATGTAGATTTTTTTTTTTTGGGGGGGGGTTGAGTGGATCCATGTTCTGATTTCCTAAAACACTCCATTAGACAAAGTAATTTCATTAACTTAAATAATAAAAACAGAAATGGTGGTAAAGAATTCAACATCTTAATGTTTTGAGTTCCCATTTTGTAAATAAAAACAAGTTTCAAAAGTTTTACCCTTGTTTAGAGATTACCCTAATCTAACTTTGGATTTTATAATATCTTACTGTAATTATAGAATGATGATAATAAGGTAACATTAGGTATAATGGAAAGTGATGATGATGATATATTAAGGTAAAATTAACCCTATATTATTTTGATTTATGGTATTAATCTATCCAACGTAAAAAAAAAGAAAAAAAGGTTGTTGCCTCCCCTTTCTTCTTGCTACTGTTTTTAACATCTTTTACTTCAAGTGATTCTTCGAAAATTAGTGTTTATTTTGATATAATATATTTAATCATCTATATAGTATATTATTTATATCATTGTCAAAAGAAAAATTCAATAATTTTGTAACTAAAACGTACAAAACGTGATTTCAATTATTGCAAAACAAGTTTTATACATGCATGGTTATATTTAGGAAATACGTACAAAACAAATTTAAAAAATGTTCTTTCTAATTAAAATATTATCATTAAATATTTAATCAAAATTGTTAATAATAAAGTTTATGGTAAACTATTTAAAAAAATTATTGTAAAATATTAAATATATAAATTTGGATAAATTTGTATTCATTAACATATTTTCAAGAAAATATCTAAAGAATAAAAAATGATAATATAAATTTTTTAAAAGTTTTAATCTAATATTGTAAAATAACTTTCTCAATAATTATATATTCATGAATTATATTTTAATGATACGAGAAAACAACAAAGCATATCTAAAGGGATGGTTTAATTTAGGGAATGGAAAGAGACTTGCATGATAGAGAGAGAGAAGAGCTTAAAACATATATATTTGACAGATATTGTGCACATTTAAGTGGCTTACAGCAAAGATCAAAAATTGAACCAACATATTAAAAAGAAAATAAAGGGGGGGATCAAGATCTGGATTAGATTGATCAAAAACCTTAGTGGGGGGCTGTATTATTCTTTCAGGCACACTTGTCGAGGGGAATGTTTGTGGGTCCCTTTTCTCAAAGACCAAAGGCAAAGAAGGGCTTGGCCTTTGTCAGATCTTTCTTAATCTTTCAATTGAAAAAGATAGGTGAAGAAGGTGGCATGGAAGCAATCATCACTCTCATGGAAAATAATATATATATATATATGGGGTCTTCAAAACACTGTTTGGATATATAGAAAATTCAGTAGGTGAGGAGAACTTTTGGGTTCATCACATTTTCTTACTTGCCACATTTCTTCTCTATAATATCCCTTCTATTTTCAGGAACGTGTATGAAATTGCCATCATCTCAAACAATGGATTAAGGAAAAAAGACAACTTGATGATAAAAAATTCGATATTTCTTAAATAAAATTTCAAACTTAAATTTTATAAACCTAAGAAATAACATTAGAAAACTTTTGTTTAAAACATCGACCTACCTGGATATTTAATTTAATTGAAACACAAAGTGATACGGAATTCCATACAAACTTCAACTTTATACAATTTTCATTTTAGTACTTGTACCAAGCCTAATGACATATAGGGTTGCCTTTCTGCTATGATAATATCAATTAAAAAAGGGTATACAGACATGCCTATTCTCTCCCACATTTTTGCCCTAAAAAAATCTGGGTTTACCTTTAATCTCTTCATACATACTAACAGTAAAGCATGTTAGAAGCCAACCTAAAAACAAAAAAGCTTCAAATTCCCACCATAATTAACAAGAAAAAAGGAAGGATGAATAATATATATATAATATATATATATATAAAGAGAGAGAGAGAGAGAGAGAGAAACCCATGTATTCCTATCTGTTAGTAATGAAGAAATCCAAACAAGTCACCCCACCTTAACAAATTAATAATAATAAAAAAGGTTACAAAGAAAAGCCAAGAAAAGGGAAAAAAAAAAGGGACCCATTTTTACTTTTGATCTTGTAGTTTACCATGATCCTCCACCTAACATTCCGGTCCAGTATCCAGCTGAATCTCCTTGTTCTTTATTTTGGTCAGTATCAGTTGTGTTTGGGATTTGTTTCAGATCTTCAAATGGAAACAAAAGCCTCCCTGTTGTTGTTTCTTGAATCCCTTGAAGACTCCCATAATGACCACTCCCAAGCCCATCCAAGGAGAAATTTAAGATTGGCTTGAAATCTTGCATGGGAATTAACCCAGATGTATATACTGTGTTTGGATCTGGAACTGGCATGGGAATGAAAGAACTGAAAGAATTAGGGATTTGGTTCTTGTTGTTATCTAAGCTGTTGGGGATTTGAACCAATTCAGGAACATTACCACTTGTGTAACCTTGAGTGGTAGTTTTGAAAGCTACGTTGAGATCTTGGGGTTGATGGATCTTAGGGTTTTTTGATGAAGATGATAATGAAAGTGATGAAGAAGATGATGATGGTCTTTTGTTCTTTCTAGAACCACCTCCGACAGGGATGTTTCTAAGGGAACCGCCTTCAGTCCAGTACCTCCGACAAGTCTTGCAAAAGTACCTAGGTTGAGTTAGACTGTAGTTGTTGTAATAGCAGAACTTGGTGTTGGTTGAATTGCACCTGGGACAGTTCAAAGCTTGTTCCTTTTGTGGTCTTGTTCTCCTCTCTAAACTTGCAGGTTTTGGACATGTATTTGTCACTATCTCTTCTATTGGTTTCACCACAATCTCCTACATAAACCCCCCCCAAAAAAGAGAAGAAAAGCAATAAATTCAAGATCAAAAAGCTGATGAACATTAAAAGGAAGATAGCAAACAAACTACAACAAGCCAAATATAAAAGTGAAAAAGCAGAAAAAAAAGTTAAAAAAGAAAAAAAAAAAAAGGAAAGAGAAAGGTAAAGTGCAAAATGGTTTGAAGATAAACTGATAAAAACTAAATCCAATTGAGTGGGGACTTCAAGTCTTTCAACTATATCCATGAACACACACACACACTCCATGATCATCTTTTTTCTTTTTGACAATATGAACAAACACCATCATCTTTTACAAAGTAAAGTAACCCAATAAAACCATATACAATTGACTCCAAATTATTCTTCTTTTGAAAAAGCTAAAAAGGGGGAGAGAAAAAACAAGAACATATCCAGGTGAAGATTTCTCTACCTGTGGCCATTGAGCTGCAGTATCCATGGTTATGAAACTGGTGATCAAAGAGAAGGGAAACCAGCAAACTTCTTTTTTTTTTTTTCTCTAAAAACTGGTTTAAAAGGCAGGAGAAAATGAAATGTTTGCTGGTTTTCGTTGTATATCAGCTTACTTTATGGATGGGGTGTTTTTTGTCTAATAAATTATTAAGTACACATATTACATGTGTATTTTATTCTATATATACAAGTACTAAATAGGAATATTTTGTTTATGCAAATGTAACATTTTTTTTAAGAGAAAAAAACTATACACTTTAAAACATTACATTGATTGATAATTCTTCATCATCTTATTATTATTTTTAATTTGTAAAATTGTTATTATAAAATAATTATGTATCTCTTTATGTGAAATGTTTTGGTGTTTTCTAGTTGTATACTTATGTTATAATGGCCTTCCTTCTTCTGGATAAAATGATGGATTATTTCAAGTTGTTTTTATAAGCTTATAATATAGATTATTATATGTTATATTAACAAATGAGTTAAAATTTGTTATATGTAGTTGATTGAGTTTTAGCTTAGTTAACATTGATATTGTTGCTAATGCAAGAGGGCGCGGGTTTAAGTATACTTAGAGAAAATTTTACTCTTTTATTTAAGAATTAAGTGCTTCTAGGTATTGACGTGGTGGTTGCTCACTTTAATTTTCATTAAAAAAAATCATATATTTCATATATTTTTTTAAAATATTAATTAAGAAAGTATTACCCATCAAATTAAAAAACTTTAGCTTCATGTAGGAAATATAATATTAAAATTGCATCATTACAAGCTTATTTATATTGTTCATTGACTTAAGTTTGACAAATTTAAGTAGATAGCAATTAAGGAGAGGAGAAACAAAGCATCAAAAACATGAATTAAATAGGAGTAAAAGCTTTAAAAATCCCACAAATCATTCATACCCTTTTTATTTCACATATTTAATAATAAAATTGAAGGAAAAGAAAAGGGTATCAGATGAAAAACACATTTTGGGGTCCCAACACTTTTAAATGCAGATGGTGAAATGAATTGGTCCATAGAACATGCAATGGAATGACACCACTTATAGGTTCGCATAGATTATAAGTACCACACGCAAAGTAATTTAATTACACATATGAGCCTACCTTAGCTAGCTAGCATGCACGTAAAGTGCCTTACTATAAATATTTCCTTACATTTTAATTTTTTTTTTAGAATTTTTTGAATAATTACACGTAAAAGGAATCTATATTTATTTTCTAATAAAAATATTTTTATTAAATTAAACATTGATATGAAAGAAAAAAAAATTATACATATATGACATTTCCGTTTTGCTTTTGTATGAATATCGATGGATTGGTCAGAGCTTTATTTTTATTTATTTGGCTTTATCGTACGGAAACACTTTTTGACCTTTATCCAACTGTCTGATCGAAGAAATTAATGAAACCAAATCTACTGTTCCATAATAATATTGATTATTAATGAGTAAAAAAAATGTGTTTCAAAACATTGTCTTAAGTCTTAACCCTTCACATGCACATCATTTAAAGATTAGGGTTTTGCTAAAGCTCAAGTCATTCAATATTATCCCAAAATTGAAAAGTTTATTCATTTATTTTAACTTGTCAAATTCTGATTCTAATACATTACAAAAACTAAGAAATTAGTCCAATTACATAATATGGTTGATTTCAAAATCAATAAATTAGTAAATTAAATGTAAAGAATTAGTAAAATCAAGTGTTTAACGAGAAAATCAGCTATTTAAATTCATGTATTTTCATAAATTGGACTAATACACATTATGTAAAGTAAAGGGATGAAATTTCTAATTAAACCAAGCAAAATTCTATTACGAGAAAGAACAGGTCACATATTTAAGTTATATGATTCGAGGGACCTCAGCCTTCAATGGTGGGGCCACGTGGTTATCTTTTAGAACAAAACACCGGTGATATTATGGTTATCACCGTACGTAAATATATCCGCTTGCGGTGCTTAGAGCTACTATAATACATTTACGTGCACACGTGGTTAACATCCGCAGGGCTTTTCCATATCAATGTTAACATTCCTCAAGTAAAAGGGAAAAAAAAAAACGTAATTAATGAGAGAGGTTCGTTCAGCAAACTAGTAGGTTCTTTGATCATCTTTGCATGAGTAAATAGTATAATATTAGTCTTAGATTTTTTTAGTTATAAAATATTCAATTTAAGTATTCCCAACTTTTAAAATTTTATTGGGACATTTTTTTTAATATTGAATTATTGATTTCACTTCTACTTATTATAATAGTCGTTAAAATTGTATTGATATTAGTACTTATCAAAATATGTCGTTCTCATCTTAAGTATGTATCAAATAAATTAAATTTTACTTCAATTAAAAATTTGATATGTTTCAATCCTGTCGATGTATTTTTGTTCGTTCAATCAATATGAACTTGTACTAATTTGTATTGACTTAGTACAAAATCATTAAAGTACTTATATTTTTAAGGTACTTATGCATGTATAATTGAGGTCATAAGATCTTAAGGGTCAAGATTTGAATTCCACCATGAGTAAATGTGATGTGTGAGTTCTTCCCCAAATGTGGGTTTTGTTTAGATTTTTTCTTATCTAGGTCTAATTATATATCTGATTTTTAGACTGTTGTGCTTTGTATTGACTTTAATTTAACTCTAATTTATTGGACGTGTGTCATTTATGTCTTGTGTTGTATATATACTTGTAAATTCTTTTTAAAAAAAAATAGAAACTTGACTACATATATATGATTTTTTTAAAATACCAATAAATATAAAATAATATACCAAAACACATAGATACAAAGAAGATATATGGAGTGTAAGCTTATGCATATATAATCGCGATGGTGGGAATAAGTGAGAAATGTGTTTTCTCTGGCAATGGAAGCTACTAAGTGAAAATAGTAACTAAGACTTTGTTTGAGAGGAATGATTAAATTGGATGACTTAATCTATTTTTTCCCGTAAGTGCATAAATTAATTAACAATTTCTTTTTATATATAACCATATAAAACCGAAAGAGGTTGAGTGCATTTAATACAATCGACTGTTTTGCTTAGATTTATGATTAACAGTAGCAGCAATAATAACTAATTATAAATAATAATAATATTATTATCACTACTCTTTATTCATTATGCTAATATTTTGAAATTTATTTATGTATGTATTATATATGAATTATATTATTGTACCAAAAAAATTTATATATGAATTATATCTACTAGTTGTGTCATTTATATTCAATAATCAGATACATACATAGCATTTTTAATAATGGAAGATGTAAATTTAAATACTGAAAATAAATTGTTAAGAGGAATAACTATAAACATTAAACATGGAAACAGTCATGTAAAATACTACAGATGATAGGAAGATATTCTTCACTAGTTCGTGTACGTCCATGGAGCCTTGGATTGACGATGCCTTGGAAACTATAACTTTCTAAAGTAATTTTTTTTGTTGTTGAGTGAATGGTGAAAATGAAAGTTGAAGGACTTCAAGGTTAAATGTAAGATCCTTTTGAAGTTCTCGACTGCCAAGTCACTTTTTCTTTTGTTCAAATGTCATTAAAGAGCTCACCCACCTTAAACAACAAAAGGGTTTGGTTAGTTAATCTCTAACGGTATTGAGCACAACCAAGTTTGGTGCGTTTTAAGGTCTCCAGCAATTAATTTATTGATATAGTTGAGTCTCTCAATAATAATTTTATATGTTTGTCTAGATTATTTCTGTTATATAGAGGTGATCGTTCTACATTTGTAATAACATGTTGTTATAGGAATATCATCATTATAAACTTACCGTAGAATTTATGTAATGAATATCCATTAAATAAAAAAATGCGAATTATGTTCAACAAAGAAAAATAGTGAGAATTAACTCAACAAAATTAAAAGACATATAATGGGTGCATTATTGTTTTTATACATATTTTATTTTACATTCTTTCACATGGTTAATTATAAAGTTCAACTAATCAATATGACTTATCAAATTAAATTAATTGATTATGAGTTACTAAATTCAAATAATCAATTTATAAGTTTATGATATTCCAAATTCATAATAGAATATTTAATTAGAAAACTTAATAGTTTATTAAATTTATATCCTTAATTCCACTCATTGAAGATTATTTTTATTTGATAAAATATGATTAATAGATTTTTGTTTCATGTAAAATTTAATCATTTTATTAAAATAATATTTTAATTAAGATTATCTTCATTTAATAAATGATAATTAATAATTTTGCTTATTTGAATTAAGTATAAATTTACTTAAAAAATTTAAACAATATATTATTATAAATAATTTAATTTAATAAATAATATATTTTATAATTATGTATATTATTTTTATAAGTGAAAATTTGTAATAAAAGATTAAAATAAAATATAAAAAATTAATTCTACTAAAAATTTATTTGTTATAGCAAAATGGTATTATAGCGTGAAATTGTTGCATAAAGTAACCAGGAACGCAAGGTAGAGGGCTTAAACACAGTCCCAACTTCCAAACATATTACCAAAGTAAAACTAGAAAATACAGCAAAAAGGAGTGGAAGTCCCCAACAAGACAAGACAACAGCTAACAAACAACAAAGACTACTCAAAGCATGAAATTCATAAAAGTCTCCACCAGTGAATAAGAATGGAAGAAGAGTCAATTCCCTGTTTTGCAAGGTTGTTAGCTATATCCATTTCCTTCACGAGACCAAGAGATGTCCTTGAAAAATTTTCCAAAGACTCCAAGGTCTCGGAGTTTTGCTTTGGCATCAATTCAACGCCACAAGCGAATCAGATTCTACAATTAAGCCTGCAGAGTCAGTAAAAACTTCTAACGTTACTTTAATTGCCCATAACTCCGTGGCATTCGAATCATCGCTGATCAAAGACCGTTTGTTCTTATTGACAGCTTGAGTAGTCTTTGCATGTCACGAGACACTTTTTTTTTTTTTTCTTAAATTTTCTTTACAGTAGTGGCTTGTTGATTTTGGAGTTTCATTGTTGCTGCGGTATTTTAGATGCAAAATGCATTTTATCTTCCATTCTTGGGTGTCTTTGGTGTTCATCCTTTGGGTGTTTTCTTGTTGGCAGACATTTTTACTAACCCTCCAGTTAGGTTTTTCTCTAATAATGGTTTTTTTGGCTGAGCAAAAGGGAAAAAAAGAAGAAGCTTAATTATGAAAGTAGGATTAAAGAATGTTAACGATATTTATGAGTTTTTTTTTTCCTTAAAACGTAAGATCTTAAAGTTTTTAGGGGCTTAGCCATTAAGTTAATGCCTCATTGATTGTAAATATTTTTTTTAGAAAACCCATTGTCAATGATAATTATATTTTATTTTTGTGATCTCTTTTACTTTTTTTTTGTTATCTTTTTAAAAATATGAAAATACATGTTAAATAATTTTAATTTAATTTAGTCATATATTAAATTTGAAATGAGCTTTTTTATATAGTGGAAAATAATTAATTTTGCATAAAAAAATTTAATGAGTTCATCTCAAGAGTAATATATAATTAACTTAAATATAAAAATAAAATATTTACTTTTAATTGAAATCAAATATATTTTTTCTATATAAAAGGTCAAAATTATTTAATTTTATATTACTTCAATATATAATTAAATTTTTATTATTTGACAATTAAAAATAGATAAATAAAAAAATACATAGTTAAATAATGATATAATTTTTTTATTTTAAACTTACTTAGTGAATAATTTTTTTTTATAGAACAAGAATCATTAGTGGCCTTAAGACCTATTATTCCTTATATAAGAATTTACAGCTTTTATCATCTAATAACATCTTTCTAACATTATTCAAAGGTATCTCAAATATAATTAACTCTAAAATTTAATCAAATTTATGAAATTTTATTTAAAGCTAAAGGGGTAAATTGGTAACTATCTTTAATTCTTTACATTTAGAATAAATTTCAAAATTATATATAAACTTTGATCAATTGTTTAATGTTATACATAACTTTAATTTTGTTCAATTTTATATATACAATTTTTATTTGATTTAATTTTTACAAATCACTAACACAAACATCAATATAGAACCATTTTAGGATTGTACATATTACATATAAAAATAATTATATTAATCTGAATTGGTGTATTTATTTTTATAAATTTTTATAAATGCTGATAATTGAATCAAAATCAAAATTTTATATCTAT
Source organism: Gossypium hirsutum (assembly GCF_007990345.1). Lineage (NCBI taxonomy): Eukaryota > Viridiplantae > Streptophyta > Magnoliopsida > Malvales > Malvaceae > Gossypium > Gossypium hirsutum. Next base: position 44,038,699 of record NC_053425.1, on the reverse strand, counting down.
ATTTAAATCATAATCAAAATTTCATAAATATAAAAATTTATATATCAAATTATAAGTTTTGAGATTTATTTATTTTTTATCGATGGAAACATTATCCAGCAGTATAATACTGTGCAGTGACAGTAGACTAGCAAAGGTCGCGAATTGAAGCCGTCGGATATGAGGGCATCATTCATCAGGAAAGAAATGGCCCCACCTGAAATGGTACCCTCACATCACCGACCCAACCAAAAATCTCAACGCCACCCATTAATTTGAAACCTCAAAGTCTTCCCTCGAAAAGAAAATGAATTAATTTTTTAAAAATAAAAAATATATATAAAGGGATGGTGGGGATGATGAGTACAATGAATATTGAAAATGAGGGCTGCGTCTTGTGATGGGAACAAGTGGGCGGTGGCGCTGCTGCTACTGATAGTGGTGGCCTTTTATTTTGGGTGGACCCCATTTCCATCCGCATGCTCCATCATCACCACTTCCTACAATCACAGCCGTCTGATTAAATTCTCAAACAACAACAACCCTTCACAAAAATAAAGGAACTCTCTCCTGTCCTTCATCGTGTCACGTGACTAACCCCTCCTTTGACGTGGACCGCAGGTGAAGAATCTAGTGCATCCCACTTCATCAACTAAATGATTTAATAATATTTCTATTTGGGGTGAGCTCATAGCGTTTAGAAAATGAGTTTTATTTATAATTTTTATTTCAATTTTTAAAAATTTCCTCCTAGTTTTAATTCATTTACTACATATGATTCTATTATAAAATAAAAATTTTAAATTTTAAAAATCATTTTTATCTATACTATTATTTAAATTTTTAATTTAAGGGATGTCACGAGCCAATCAAGCACCAACTTAGTTAAGAAAATTATAGAAACATCCTTCTATAATTTAAATAATTTATATTATTTAAGAATATTTTAATTTTTTTATTCAAAAAATAATAAAAATATGCATAAAGTAGGATTTATACTCATGTCAATAGTTTTGTGAAATCTTAAATTATCACTCAATCAAAAGATTTATTTTAAATTTTTTGTACATTTTTATTTCAATATGCATATTTTATTACCCCCATTAATTGTATATATTAGTAATATTATTGATTGAGTTAGTTTCACAAGTTATCTCGATATCAACTTAGAATTGGTGACAACGCCGTGTTAAACAATTGTATTTATTTAATTTTCTTAATATGATGTATTTATGTGTTTAAATTTCGTTTTACTTACAATTTAATCTATTTTTTATTTTAATATCGTACACATTTCATGTTTTATTATTAACTAGTTTCAAAACATAAATTTCATTAATTATTGTATGTTATTTTTTAATTTATATTTTAAATAGTACTCATGTGATAGAATTTTAGTTTAATTTTAATATATAATTTTAATATTTTACTTATTAAAAACATTTATAAAATTTTTCAAATCTAATGATATCCATATTAAATATATTCTATATTATTTATTTTTAATATAATTATTTTTTTAATTTATAAATTACAATAACTTAATTTTTTTAAAACAATAATTTAAAATCTCCAAAATTTTAAAACGCTAAAATGATAATATTTTCAAAATTTTCAAAACTTTAAAATTATTCGTTCAAACAGATGTTAAAATTTTAACATTATGCACAATTTAATAATTTATCAAGAGCCAAGCAATTAATATTTTTAGTTATTTGAAAATTATTTTATATAATAGATTTAACTATGTTGTTTTGACTTTCTAATTGATATATCATTTTAATTTTTTTTCTATATATTTATATTTATTTACTATCATATTTTCATATAAATTATTCTGATTTTTAAATTAATTTATATTTTAATACTTATCTTACACAATTAATTAATTAATTAATTAATCAATTTCAATAAATTTTTAAAATAATTTCAAAAAAATATTTCTTAATTTTTTTAAAATAAACTAAATGTATACGAAAATCACAGATTTAGAACACAAATATGTGTTTAAAAATAATATACAATAAATAATGAAATGTATGATTTGAAACTAATTAATAGTAACGCATGAAATATGTATAATGTTAAAATAAAAAAATATATTAAAATTGTTTATCATGATGTTCTCATTAATTTTGAGTTGATGTTGAGTTAACTTGTGACACCAACTCAATCAAATATATTAATATATACTAAAAATCTTCTCACAAGCGTATGCGTGTGGAAACTACAAATTTAGAATAGAAATGTATGTTTAAAAATAACATACAATAAACAATAAAATGTACAGTTTGAAACTAATTAATCATAATAACACATGAAATATGCATGATATTAAAATTAAAAAAATAGATTAAATTATGAGTAAAACGAAATTTAAACACATAAATACATCAGATAAACAATATTAAATGAGTACAATTGTTTATCATGGTATTGTCATCAATCTTGGGTTGGTGTCAAGTTAACTTATGACACCAACTCATTAACAATATTATTAATATATACAACTAATGAAAATAATAAATTGTGCATAAAACACATCAAAATGAAACTTGAGTGATAAATTTAAGGTTTAATGAATTCAATTAATGCAAGTTCAAATCCCACCATATGCATATTTTTATTAGTTTTTATTAAAATAAAAAGACTAAAATACCCTCAAATAATATAACATGTTGTAATTACGAAATGACATTTTTATAATTTCTCTAACTAAGTTAGTGCTCTATTGGCTCGTGACACCAACTTAGTCAAGAGTTTTATTAATAGTATAGATATAAATATACAATTGGTGCGGGTTTAAATCCCACAATATGCACATTTTTATTGGTTTTTGTTAAAAAAATTAAAATACCCTAAAATAATATTGTAATAGGCCCATTTTGCCCGGCCCGTTTAGAAACAAAAATCCAAAAGAGACAGTCCATTTACAAGGCCCAAAGCCTAAACAAACCAAGGTACCTAAACCCAACTAAACCCTTACCCAATCGGCCCAATCGGCCCTGTGACAGCCCTAAATTGACCCTAGTCGGAAAGTGGTTTCGGGACCACGAAACCGAGTCTTATAAATAATTAAAAGTTATATTCTGTGTTTATGATGTGAGTAAATGCATGTGTGAAAGTTTCATACTTTAATTTGGTCAGTGTATGTGAAATTTATTAGTAGGGACTTATGTGAGACAATTTAGAAATGTGCTAGGCAAGTGCTAAAGTGGCCTATTAATATATGTGGGAAAGTGCTTGTACTTGCATGTCAAATTAGCCAAACTATAGGTAGTGGCCGGCTATGCTACAAATTATATAATCAAATGTGAATTTTATATTAACTTTAATTAGCTAGATGCCATATTAGTATGGAGGACGTAATAAAATAAAGAAATGATAATTAAAGGAAGGAAATGGGTGAAAGAAACAAAGTCTTAATCCATGTTTCTTCCTAGCCGATTCTAAAGAAAGAAAATAACAAGAGCATTCGGTGATGAAAACAAGTTGTATTCTTTGGTTCTTCTTGGCCGAAATGAAAGGAGGAAGAAGGGAGGAAAGCATTCGGTCATCTTAGGTTAATATTAAGGTAAGGTGTTCATATTAGTTCTTGAAGTTTTAGTTGATCTTGAGTGAGATATCAAGTTATTTTTGTAACCCATGATGAAATTTTGATTTTGGAATGAGTAAGGTTTTTGACTATGGTAGTTAATAATGGTGAGTTTTGTTGTTTCATGTTAAAGTTAGGTGAATGATGATAGTTGAGTGTTTGAACTATAAAAAGAATCATAGGTGAGCATTAGATACTAGGGGAAAGAATCGGCTACCTTGTTATGAAAGGGCCGAATGTGAGTTTGGTTGTGTTTGAATATTACATGCTTGGTAGAATGGCGGATGAAAGTGCCGAATGTGGTCTTTGGTTTGGGCATAAGGAATAATAGTATGCATAGGTTTCGACTTTGGTAGTACCTATGTAATTATAATTAGTTCATTTTGATGGTTTGGCATGAGGTGATAAATAAAAGTTTAAAGGTAGCTTAAGTTAATTGATGCTCACTAATGATTTCGAATTGAAGCTTTGTTAAGTTGTGAAATGAGTGGCCGAGAGAGCTATAGACTATTGCCGGATGTATGTTGGGTTAATAGAGTCTCCAAATTGATTATATGTGTGTATGCTATTAGAAATTCAAGGAATTCTGGGCAAAAATGTGGTTAGGGGTTAAGTCATGGGAACTTGGGGGTATTCATATGTGGACCTTAAGATTTTGTACACTAAGACTATGTGAGTTAGGTGTTAAATAACTTAATCATGTGTATGCATGACCGAGTATAATCGGCCACATGAGTAAAGAAATGGGTTAATTGATATGTGGTAAATGTTAAGTGTTAAACGAAATGGAAATGATATCATATTGGAATATGTATACTCGACCACATGAATGAATACATAGATTGGTGTTGCATGTATTCGGCTATAAGTAAGCATATTGGTGGCTTAATCTTGACTTAGAAAATCGGCTAAAGGAGAATATTGGCTAATATGTTGAATTTGATTCATGATTTCATACATATATGACTCTAATGTCTAATATATATGGGCTAAGTACCTTGAATTCCTCTTTGATGTTCAAAATGATTAAATCAATTTATTTGTTAATATTAAGCTCAAGAGCAAAGGGGAACTAAATCCGATAAAGGAAAGGAAAAGGTGATCGAATAGCCGTTGAAATCGTTCAACAGCATCCGAGGTAAGTTTTCGAGTAATGGAACTTAGATTATGATTCGATTAGATCATGTTATAAGCAAATCAAAATCATGCTCTTTGTATGTAGCTATTGAGCCGAAAATGATAATGCTTGATAAGTGACTTGTGTTTGAATTCTAGTTATGAAAATGAAATATAGATGTGTCATGATTTATTGATATGTGCATGAATATTCGGATGATAACCGGGCTAAGTCCCGAAGGCATTTGTGCTAGTGACTAATTCTGGGCTAAGCCCCGAAGGCATTTGTGCGAGTTACTATATCCGAGCTAAGTCCTGAAGGCATTTGTGCGAGTTACTATATCCGGGCTAAGTCCCGAAGGCATTTGTGCGAGTTACTATAACCGGGCTAAGTCCCGAAGGCATTTGAGCGAGTAGCTATATCCGGCTAAATCCCGAAGGTACTTGGTTTGGGAATGAGCAATCTTGCTGTAATAATTTCAATTAATACGCTCGTAAAACCCCCACGATGAGGTATGTTTTGTATATGCATTGGAATAATTGATTTCTTTTAAATAGTATTCGCTCAATCGATTAACAAGCTTCCGGCATTTAGTCAAGTTGATTCCTTATGTATGAATATAAGGGTTGGAAATGTGAAGTAGGTATGATTGTGAGAATATGTGTATATGAAATTATTCGTCTAGTCATATGAATGCTATACTTCAGTTGTGCATGATTTCATTACTCAAAACTTACTAAGCATTAAATGCTTATTCCGTTTCTTTGATTCTTTGTTTTATAGATTTTGGTTCGTCAGCTATCGGATTCGGGAGTGTCAAAGTCGAAGTCATCCACACTATCAAAACCCTTTTGGTACTCTTTTAGTTGAACTCTGAAAATGGCATGTATAGGACTACCCTTTTGTTGTTGGTCATGTACCTTTCGGTAATGTATATATTTGGATAGCCATGCGAAAATGGCTTATATATATTTTGAGCATAGCATTATAATCATTTTGTATGTTGTTCATGGATTGTTATGGAAATGTTGGTAACGATTAGCCATTGGAATGGTTAATCACGATCATTTTGGTGCTATGTATGACAAAATTTTAGTTGATCCATGGAAAACCATGAAATAGGTAAAGTTTACCTTAAAAATAGATGCTGACAGCAGCAGTTATGTGGATTTGAAAAATCACTAAAAATAGTAGGAATGGAAATAAATAGTGAATAAATTATGTAATTGAAACTTGATGAATCTATTTTCATATGAAAGTAACGAAACGATCATATGAGCCGTATTTTATGAGATGTTTAAGTTTTAGTGAAACAGGGACAGAGCTATTTCTGGATCCTCTGTTCCGACTTTGGAAATTCACTATAAATTAACCAGAGATAATTAGAAGTCATTCCATATATGTACAGATTCCTTTTCGAGTCTAGTTTCTTTAGAAACAAACGGTATAAGTATTGAAGCCCTGTACAGGGAGATATCTAAGTCGAAATGCATGAAGGTCAGAGTAGTCAAACCTTGAAATAGGGGAGAATTTAACTAATAAACTGTACTAATTGGCTCGACCAAAAATTCTATAAAAAAATTTTGTAGATGGAAATATGAGTCTAGTTTCAGGAAAAATTTACGGAACTGGTTTTCGAGTTTTGGAACTCGAGATATGATTTTTAAGGTGAAAGTGACGCAGTTAGCCAGCTTGTCTGGAAATTTTAAATGGACTGTGCAAATAAATGAATTAAGTCTGTTAGCACCTCGTGTTCGACTCCGGAAACGGTCTCGGGTACGGGGTGTTACAGGCCTAGTGTCCGAACTAAGCCTCAGCTAGCTGAAACCCTAGCTAGCTTCAGCGCCGCACCTCTCCTTCTGCTGCCCATGTGCTTCAGCAGCGCATTCGACGCCCGAGGACCGGCTCTGGCCATCTTTTGCACCAAAATGGAAGTCTCCACCCGTTGACCTTTGGGCATCTGCAAAAGAAGGAAAAAAAGAAAAGAAACGAAACAAAACCGCAAAGCAGAGAGCAGAAATGAGGCAGGAAAAGAAAAAATAGACAATAGCATAGAGGAAATCATTTTGATTTTCGGCTATAAAGCCCAAACAGAAACCAAATTATTTTTTTTTCTTACGGAGAAGTTTTGTAACACGAACAGAACATTAAACAATCAAAAAAGAAAAAGGTTGAATTTCATTATTTCGTTCTTTAATTTCTGTTTCTTTGTTTTATATCTTCTATTTTTATTTTCTTTTTAATTTTTTTATAAATCAGTTTTAAAACAAAAGAGGAAAAGGAGGAAAGAAAGTTGATTACCCGAGCCTTGAATAGTCGGTATCGCCGGAATTCTTCTCCGTTTGAATTGGATCCGACGAAAAGGGGGGGGGACTTTCTTTTTGATTCTTCATGGAGGAAAATGGAGATCCTTGAATATGGATCTAAACAGGGCTAGAGGAGCCCCTTTTTCTCGCGTTGCCAACCATCGCCTATAGTGGCTCCGTAACACCGGCAGCCATGAGGGTTTCCAAACCCTAGCCGCAAGAAAAGGGGGAAGAGGGGAAGGAGGAGCTACAGTTTTTTTTCTTTTAAAAATAAAACCTAGGGCTAAATGAAATAAAACAAAAAAGGGACCTTTCATACACTTACTAAAACAACGCCATTTGGGTAAAGGGAAAGGTCCATGCGCCTAAAATGGATAATTTTGTGGCTAGTCCCTTCCACTTTTTTGGGTTTTCATTCTAATCCCATTTTCCTTTTTATTTTTCTTCAAATTCTCCTCTTTAATTTTTTTTCATTTTTAATTTAACCCAGGGCCTTGTTAGCCAAAACACAACGCATAAGGACTAGGGATATTATCTCATTTAGTCCCTGCTACTTTCAGCGCACCGCAATTTGGTCTTTTGATTTTATTTTATTTCTATTTTTACCCCAAAACCCTATTTGACTTTCAAATTAGTCCATTTTTGTTGGTTTACTCACTCATTCATCTATTTATTTGTTTATAAATATATTTTTCCATTATTCTTCTGTTTTACTTGTTCATTTATTTATTGGTGAATATTATTCGTTTGCATTATTGGAATCATTAATTCATAATTCTTTTATTTTTTTTCAATTTTATTTACTTTTGTTGTTGCTATTTTGTTATCTTTTATTATTTTATTATTTATTCATCTGTCATTCATTTTTTATATATATTTTCTTTCATTAATTACTCATTTTTTTATTATCATCATCATCATCATCATTATTATTATTATTATTACTTTTTGTCACTATTGTCATTATTATATTATTACTATTAGTATTATATTTATATTCATGTTTATTTTATTTTTCTAACATTATTACTGTTTCTCTGATCTTATTTATTTATTTATGTTTCTATTATATTTCCATTCATGATACTTCTATTTATATTTATATAGTAATATTACGTTTATTTTTCATATATACATATTTTATTCTTGCTATTATCATTTCATTTATTTATATCTTTATACATAGTTCTTAAACTTCAATTTTTTTATTTATATTATTTATGTCAAAACTCTTTTATGTATATTTTTATTCTAAAGTTCTCTTTCCACATATATTGTTTATTTTAAACTACCATACATATTATTATCTTGCGATTTTTATATATATTTTAGTTTAAGTTATTTTACACATAACACGTATTTTAAAATTTCGTATGCATTATTTTATACTATCTTATACATCAATCGTTTTAAATTCCTTTCATTGTTACTTACTTTGAACTTTCTGTACATTGCTTATTTTAAAATATTTTATATACTCATTATCTTACATACATATCTATATACATAGTTCCTGATAAAATCGTTCTAATATATATTTTTGATTTCACGTTATCTCATATATACGATTTGTTTTTTCCTTTTAAACCAATTTACATATATGTATGTGCACATATACATTTCCATTCAAATCTATTATGTATATATTTAAAAGAAATTTTTTATATATTTTTGTTATTTAAAACTTTTTCATATATCATTATCCCTTTCATGTATTATTTATATCAGGCCTTTTATTGTATATACCATCTATTTTAAAGTTTCATATGCATTACTTGGTTTAAATTATTTTGTATGTTATCCACTTTAAAATTCATTTACATTATTATTTTTATAAAGGAAAATTACTTTATACATTTCTTAACTCCAAATTCCATTTTTGAAATCGGTTAAATCCCAACTCATCATGTTTGGATTTCAAATGATTATACTTTTGTTACATCTGGTCTTATTTCTTCGTTTATCATACCCTTACATGTTTTATGTTCTAAATTCAATACTTTACATTTTATATTCATTTATTCGTTTACCATGTTATGTTATTTATCTATTCATTATTCATGTTATTTATATATTATTTCTATTTCGAAATATACATGCTTAATACTATATACGTTTAGCCTGCTCACCCATTCATTGAGTGGTCTATATGTTTCATATATTGATTCGTAAAGCTTTGTCATTCTAATCATGTCCAAACATTTTAACATTATGACCTTTTTATGGTACATTTTTGTTTCATCATTTTAATTATTCATCGTGATTTGTTTCTAAACGTATACCTCTTAAATACTTCACTAAAATTTTTAGATCCAAATTTAAAACAAAAGAAAATCTTGAAAATAAGGCCATGTTTCGCGTTTTGGGAACATCGAGGAACCGTGCCCTAACTTACGGGGTTTCAGTTCACTCGTTGGTTCTAAATAGCCAAATATCCTTTCGAGTTTTAAAATACACGGGATTCCAATTTAAATTAAAGACTAACTTGTACTAGAGAATTCATGGTATTGTGTCCTAACTTACGGGATGTGATACTCCAATATCTCAATCGGGGAAGTCTTTAACAATCGTTTTGAGCTAATTCAAGAACTTTTAAAATCGATGTTAATAAAAAGGATCGTATTTCAAACTCATTCCCGATTTTCAATTTTCGACATTAAGACACTGACTAATCAATTCGGTACCAATTTTTGGGCGTGTCGAGGGTGCTAATCCTTCCTCGCACGTAACCAACTCCCGAACTTGTTCTCTTGGATTTCGAAGACCAAAATGCCGTTTTAGTTAAACTAAAATGTTTTATTAAAAACAAAAGTGATCCGATCACACCTAACAAAGATTGGTGGCGACTCCCAATTTTTGTTTATCATTTTCAAAACCAAAGTTGATTCCTGCGTTTTCAAAAAAATGGTTTTGACAAATATAATTTATTTTGATTATGGAAGGGCATTTATGTAATTTCTTTAACTGAGTTGGTGTCTAGTTAACTCGTGGCACCAACTTAGTCAAGGGTTTTATTAATAGTATATATACAATTGATGGAGGTAATAAAGTGAGCAAAATAAAAATTAAAATGTATAAAAATATTAAAATAAAATTTTGATTAAGTGTTAAATTAAAATGTTTGCTAATGCAACGATTGGTTTGAGTTCAAATCCTACTATATGTATATTATTATAATTATTTTTAAATTAAAAGACTAAATTGCTCTGGAATAATATAAGTTATTTTAATTACGGAAGGGCATTTTCAGAATTTCCCTAATTGAGTTGGTGACTTAGTTGAAGATGACATCAATTCAGTAAAATACTTAATAAATAGTATAAATATATTAAAATCAATTTTATTTTATTAAATTTAATTTTTAAATATTTTATATATTAATTTTTTTTATTTTGTTTTAAATTAATTTACCCCTAATGTTTATTAGATTTAACAAACATAATGATAATTTAAAGTTATTTTTTAAATTAAAAAATTTCAAAAGAAAACCTTGACCTTTCGCTTTGTTTTTAAAAACAAAATTGTGAAAGTATCAGTATATAAACATATATTAAAAAAAGTTTGCTACCCTAGCATGCTATTGTCTGCCGCCTCTGGCATGAGTTTTTAGTTTTTTTTTTGGTTTAGTTTTTGTCCTTTTTTGTTTCTTAATTGTAGTCAGCGCCTTTAAGGCTATTTTACTTCTACGATTTGGAAAGTATTGATCTCGTTCTAGTCTTCAAACCTGTATTCATGGAAGCCGAATTAGCACAATTGACACTTAATGAGGAAGAAGAAGAAATTTTGCAGATACAAGTAGATTCGAGTACAGAAAGAGAAGTAAGGGAGTTTCAACTAGTGGGATGTTTCTTAAAAGCCAGTATAATTCACTTTCCAGCCATGAAAAGTACTATGGCAAACTTGTGGCATCCTATTCTTAGGGTTTAAATTCGAGATCTGGGGGAAAAAAGGTACCTTTTTTCAGTTTTTTCACAATATGGATATGGAGAGGGTTTTGAATGGTTCACCATGGACTTTCAACAATCATTTATTGGTGCTTTACAAATTGAAAAGGGGGGAGGATCCCTTAAGAGTACCATTAATTTCTACTCCTTTCTGGGTACAAATTCACGATGTCCCAATTGGGCTGTTTTCTGAAAATTTAGTAATACAACTGGATAATTTTATAGGGTTTTTTAGAATATGATGGATCAAATCTGGGAAAAGAAAAATGTAATTTCATGAGAGTAAGGGTACAGATTGATATTAGGTGTCCTTTGAAAAGAAAGAAGCAGGTTATGTGTTGCAAGAGATGTTCGTATGTCAAATTTAAGTATGAACGCTTATCACTTTTCTGTTTTGTATTGTGGACGTTAAAGGCATATCGACTCTTTTTGTGAGGCAAAAATGATGCTAGGGGTGGAAATTGCTGAAATGGGTTGGGATTTATCATTGCGAGCACAATCTCGAAGTGCTTTATCAATGAATAGCATATGGCTACGAGAAGCAGGTGAAGGAAAATGGGAAGGAAGCTGGAAGGATAATAGGGCTTTGGGGATTAGATCATGGGATAGGGCTAGCAAAGAAAGAAGTGGAAAAATCATTGATCCAATGCTGGGATTTAAAATAGAAGGGGGAACGCCATCTCTTACTCAACGAAAGGAAAAACTTTGGCTGGATTAGATACAGACTGCCATGGAGCGTGATTTGGAAGATGGTATCTTAATAAGAGAGGAGGGAAAAAGCGAAACCGAGGAGAGATGGAAGATCCAACAAGAAAAGAAGCAAGTGATAATGCAATGGTAAGGAGTAGAAGAATGGTGGATTTTAATCTTTTATCATTGGCGGCTGCCAAAAGGTAAGCCGACCAGGCGTAATGAAAATCATAAGTTGGAATGTTCGTGGGTTGGGGAGCCCACGGACGATACGTAGACTTCGACATTTGCTGAAATTATATAATCCCCAAATAGTATTTTTTATGGAGACAAAGCTTTGTAGAAGACAGATGGAACGAGTTCGGAGAAGTTGTGGTTTTGCGAATGGTATTAAAGTCGATTCAGTTGGTACGAGAGGAGTGCTATGTTTAGCATGGAGGACTGATGTTAAGATTACACTTTGGAATTTTTCTAAAAGACATATTGATGTGGTAGTTGAAGACAATAAATCGGGAATCAATTGGAGATATATAGGATTTTATGGATCCCCATATGCACAAGATAGAAACGATTCATTGGCTGTTTTGATTAGCTTAGCTTCTGATGTGGATGTCCCTTGGTTTGTTTTGGAGACTTCAACAAAATTATGTATGGCTTTGAGAAAAAAAGAGGGCTGCCTAGAGATGAAAGAAGGATGGAACTATTTCGAAGAACATTGAAAGAATGTCAATTGAGCGACGTGGGATTTTCTGGTAATTGGTTAACTTGGGAGAGAGGTAATTTACCGGAGACGAACATACAAGAACATTTGGATAGAGGTGTCGCCAATGCAGAATGGATCATTTTGTTCCCGGAGGTGAAAGTCCAACATCTAGCGCATTCTTTTTCAGATCATTGTCCTCTCCTAATTAATACAAGATTGATTGAAGAACGATTGAGGAACAGTACTTACAAATTTGAAGCTTGGTGGTCTTTGGAGGATTTTTTCCTTAATAAAGTTAATTTTTTGTGGGAAAAGTCTTCAGGGAATCTGTTACCAAAGTTGGAAAATTTAAAAAGAGGGTTGAGATAGTGGGCTGGGCAACTTCAAGTAAATAGGAAAAAGAGAAAACAGGTCCTAACAGAAAAATTAGCTAAGCTGGCTAAAGCTGAAAGTGATGATAAAAATTTAGTTGAGCTGATTGATACAAAAATTCATTTAAATTTTGAGATTGAAAAGGATGAATGTTATTGGGAACAGAGGGCTAGACTGAATTGATTGAAATTTGACGATAAAAATATAACATTTTTTTACAGTCAAGCAACATAGTGCCGGAGGACAAATTTTATTCATAAGCTGCACAATGAAGATGGAAGAGAAATGGAAGCCTTGTAGGAAATAGAGGGTGTTGCATGATCTTATTTTCAAAATTTGTATTCGATAAGGGATAGGGGAAATTACGACCATTTGATGACAGGGATCGATCATTGTGTCTATGAGGAAGATAATAAAAAACTGATAGTAACATACACAAAAGAGGAAATTCAAGAAGCAGTGTTTGACATGGGATCCACAAAGGTACCAGGGGAACCTAGCCCTATTTTATCAAAAATACAGGCATTTTTTTAGAGAAAAAGTCACCTCTTTTTGTTCACAGCTTTTAAATGGGATATGGAGGTTAGTTCAATTAATTCCACTAATATAGTGTTTATTCCAAAAGTTACCAACCCTTCTAATATGACGCAGTTTCAGCTGATTAGTCTATGCAATGTGCTTTATAAAATTTCGGCGAAGGCAATAGCAAACCGATTTCGAGGAGCTATTGAGAAATGTATTTGATGGTGCGCAGAGTGCCATTGTTTTAGGTCGATTAATATTAGATAACGTGTTGTTAGCCTATGAAATATTGCATATGCTAAAACATAAGAGATTGAGGAAGAAAGGGTTTATGGCAGTTAAACTCGACATGAGTAAAGCATATGATAGGGTCGAATGGAACTTTATTAAGTAGATAATTATACAAATGGGGTTTGCTCAAAAATGGGTTTATGCTCTTATGAAATGTGTAACAACTATTTCTTATACAGTGGTCATTAATGAGCATATTGGAGAAAAGTTTCTACTAACCAGAGGACTCAGACAAGGTGATCCTCTAAGTCCGTTCTTATTTCTTCTATGTGGTGAGGGTCTATCGTGTAACACCCCCTAACCCCAAACCGTCACCGGAATAGAGTTACGAGGCATTACTGAACTTATACACTATAATTTATACAAAATCGAGTCATAAATTTTCATTACAAATCAAAACCTTTCAAATTTCATCTTAAAGTCTCTAATATAGGCCTACGAGGCCCAATATATGTTTTAGAAGTGATTCGAAACTAAACTGACAACTTTAGAAATTTTTCCTTAAAGATAGGGGCACACGCCCGTGTGGCCTGGGACATGGCCGTGGGGCCAGGCCATGGGCAGATTCTGACTTATTCACATGGCCTGGGCACACGTCCATGTGACTTGGCCTTGTGAAAACATGATTTTTGACCATTTTTAAGCTATTTTCACATACTAAACACATCTATTTCATGCCCAAATATTTACTAATAGTTCTTAAATCAAATATCATTTATTATGCCATTCAAACTTAACAAATATTCAAACTTAACAAATATTCATTCATTCACTTCAATACCTCTTAAGAATTATGTACCACAATTCATATCAAAATTATATAACGTTATCATACTAGTCAAACTCATGTAAGTTTAACTTCCAAAATATGCATATTTCATACCATGCTTCAACAACTTTCATGTTTATACACTATCATATACAAAATAACACCCTAACAACCTAGGTACATGCCATTTTACCAAAAAGAAAAGTATTCACCACTTTGAGTCCGGGATCGGCTTGGATGCTGAGTCCTTAACTTTCTTTCGTATCTAGACCTACGCACGGAAACATACCGTACGCTGAGTATACACTCATTGATATTTCTATAAACTAATACTTAAAACAATAATAAGCTATGTATATACACTGAAACATAAATTTTTATTTCATAATCTTGTTAGCTTCATCACTTATCTTTAACTTATAACTCTTTAATGTATTTAAACAATTCTTTTTATACTTTTCATATCATTCATTATCTTTCAATACTTGTATAACAGTCACAGTCACATAATCAATAGCAGTCAGTCTTTGTCTTTAGTACTTTCAATTACCCTTATTAACATAACTCGGACCTGGACGGATAAACGGATCCAACCCACACACCGGGGATAATGTGCAGTGTTTCATCGGCCGAAATCGGAATACACCGTAGGGTAACAGTAACAGTGCAGTAACAGTCATAGTCAGGTACAGAGTACCTCTTCGGAACGAATCCAGAACAGTCACAGTAGTCGACACATATAGTGTCTCATCGACACATAGTCGGAATATCCCTAAACACTTCCAATCCTATGGCATGCCAATTATATCCGACTAGTCCAACACTTGTTAATAGGGTGTACAAATTGTTACATTTCAATACAAAAGCAGTAATAATTTCTATCATATCAATCATTATACGTTCTAACTACTATGAATAACAATTACATTGTATTAATTCATTAAGTATAGTTTATAGAAATACAAACCGAATTTCTCGAGTTTACTCAATATCCTCGTTCACTTTCTCCTTTCCCTTTTTTCGATGATGTTTCCAGTGCTACGTTGGCTACATAAAATTTAACATTTAAAATTATCAATATATATTATTTAATAACACACTATTGTATTTCCATGTATCTTTTACTTAAATTCCAATTTAGTCCTTCCACCATAACCATTCTTTTTCTTCAAAACAAATCCTATATTTTCATTCAATTATCATTTTAAACTATTCCAACTCTTAAATTTACAGCATAAAACACTAATTATAACATCTTCTCAATTCAATCCCTATTATTGCGAGACCTATATTTTCTTTCACAATTTAATCCTTCTCCCACTTCTAACTTGAATTTCCATCAAATTAACACTTAATTCTTCCATTTATTCAACTTCATCTACATCTAAAAATTCAATAACTTTCTAAATTTCAACATAACTCAAGTAGTATTCTTTCCTAGGATTCCATAGACATCAAAATTACAAGAAAAGGGATCAAATTGACTTACCAATTAAGCTTGAAACCTCAAAGCCTTAATTTTTCCTTTCTTTCTTTCCCTGCTCTGTTTCGTCCCTTTCTCATTTCTTTTTCTTTATGTTTTATTTCTTTTATTTTCTTTATTCTTTTATTATTATAACATATATATTATTATATTATCAAATTATTATAATTATTATTTCTTATTTAATAAGTAAATACATATTTATACATACATTTGTACCAATTAAAATAGTACAAATGTATTCATACCTACCACACACTTGCCTCCTAAGGCTTATTTGCTAATTTAGTCTTTTGACTTTTCTATAGTTTATAATTAAACTTTTACACTATATTCAATCTACTCCTTTCACTAAATTAGCCTTGATTAAGCTAAATTTACTTAATTAAAATCTAATTAACCTCTCACTTAACTTCGTAAATATTTCTAATAAATATTTACGAATCTAATTTTTAGAATCGAAGACCCAAAAACTCACTTTTCAGATGACCTAAAAATTTGGGTCATTACATATTGAGCTTTCTGAGACTAGCAACAAATAGAGGGCTTTTCAAAGGTGTTAAGGTTAGTAGAAGTGGCCTACAGGTATTGTAACACCCCTTACCCATACCCGAGATCAGGATAGGATACGAGGCATTACCGAACACATACACAGTCATTCATGCAAAAATTCAGGCTATAAAATTTTTCTTTAAAACAACTTCTTTCATACATACACAATTTGTCCTTAATATAGGCCTACGAGGCCCAAAACAGCCATCGAAAGAGGATAGAGACTAAATCGGGAACTTTTAGAAAAGTTTAGGAAATTTCCCTAATACAGAGCCACATACCCGTGTGAAACATGGGACACGCCTGCGTGCTCTCTACACGCCCACGTTCTCCTACCGTGTAACTCTCTAACTATGATGTTAGCATCAATTTAGTGTCACACGGCCGTATCACATGGCCGTGTGGCCAGACCGTGTGGTCAATTAAAATTAAATGAATTCTTCACAAAAAGGTGCAGACTTCACACGGCCAGAGTACACACCTATGTAGGTAGGCCGTGTTTCTCACACGGCCAAGACACACACTCGTGTCTTAGCCCGCGTGTTACTACTGAGCATACTGACTTGCAAAAATTAGGGTGCAGGGGACACACGACCATTCAACACGCCCGTGGGGCAGACCATGTGTCACGCATGGTCTAGATACATGCCCGTGTGTCTATCCGTGTGGATCATTTAAAGGCTATTCTCCAAGCCAATTATCACCCTCAATCATTTATACATTCAAACATATTTCATAGCATGCAACATGACATATTTAAACACTTAAATATTCAACACCATGGCACTCTCACATCTTCATAATATGATCCTATTACACATTCATTTTGTTACACCATTTAAAAGCATTCCACACCTATTTCATGCATTATCAAACTTGTTACCATAACTTCAAATTATGCACTCATGTCTATAGTCATTTTAAACCATTATGTTTTCCCTTATCTTTTAGCATCTAGTCCATACTTTATCATACATTCACCAAGCAATAACATATCACATCATCAAGGTACTAACACATGTATGCATGGGTAATTAAATTACAACCCAATAATCAAATATAAGCCATATCACATGGCCATTACAAAATGAATCATCATCATCATAGGCCTTCACAATTTGGCCAAATAGCATGACACATATCACAAAATAACTAAGTTCCCTATACATGCCATACTCAAAATAACAATTTCACTATACCCAATAATCATTTGATAGCGTGACCGAATACTCCGACAGCTTCCGATCCCCGAGCTAGCTTGGCGGAACTACAAAGGATGGAAAACAAAAGGGGGTAAGCATTAAAGCTTAGTAAGTCCACAGGCAAATAATATGCAATGGTAGTAAGCAATCAATATGCAAAGACATAGTAACATATACATAAAGATTATTCATCATCCAAACCTTTTAGTTTACTTATCATATGTACATATATACTTGCTTATCACAAATCCTTCTTTACGAAGGCATTATTCATAGGATTAGCGTACATGCCTGTACTCATCGTAGTATATCATATAACCATACCTCTTTAACATGCCCTCCTCGGGACTTTCATCACATTCATTGCATTACCTTGAACACTCGGAATACTATTGTATACGCGAAAAACTTGCACATAAGTGCTACATATACATACGTAGCCAAAGCTACCTCATATCATGTACCGCTCATAATAGAGCTACTCACGGGCTTGCTCGTATAAGCTACCGATCAAGGTGTAACTACACGAGTTGCTTGCAAAAGTTGTCAGGTATCTGACCACTCAAGGATTACCTAGCCACCGGTAGGACACACAAGACCATTGCCCGAAACTCAATCACATATATCGCATCCATTATGAACTCAGACCACTCAACGAGCTCGGATGCCATATATATCACGAACCCGTACCACTCAACGAGTTCAGAATTCTTAATTCCTAGTGACATGTCACTTGTACCCTAGACTATTCCTAAGGTTCAAATGGGATTTTCCTCACTTGCACAAAGCATACTTTGTCATACTTGCTCGTGATGTCGTAGGTAATAGTCAATTATCATTTATGCTTTCATAACAACCAATAAGTATATAACTCATAATAACAAGAAACTATTTATCACAATATATCAAAACATTAAAAACATGCTACAACACCACATTATTTGCATATGCACTTACCTCGGTACAAAAATGATGATAATCGAGCCTAATCATCGTATACTTTATTCTTCCCTAGATTAAGACTCGATTCACATTTTTTTTGATCTATAATGCCAAATTTAACTTGTTTATTAATCACATTATTCAAATCAATCCATAATTCATGCCTTGGTAAAATTACCTTTTTACCCCTAACTTTTTACTTATTTACGATTTAGTCTCTAGGCTCGTAAAATGAAATGCATGCATTTTCTTCGTTACCCAAGCCTAGCCGAATTTTCCTTGTACTCATAACAGCCTATATTTTTATCAAAAATTAGATTTTTATTACTTATTTTACATCTTTTACAAAATGGTCCCTTTAAGGTATTTTCACACAAAATCACCTAGTAAAAGATGTTGAACACATATTAAACTATGATATTCTTCCATTAAACATCAAAACACAAACTTCTCATGCATGGGTCAAAATTTCAACATTAACCCTAGCTTAAAATATGGTTAGAAACGGGCCCATCATGTTACAAGGATTTCAAAAATGTTAAGAACATTAAAAACAGGGCTAGAATGGACTTATGTCCAAGCTTGAAAAGTTTGAAAACCCTAGCTATGGTTCTCCACAAATTTCGGCAGCTAAGGAGGAAGATGGACAACATTTTCACTTGATTTTTCCCTTTTTATTTCATTTAATTACCAAATGACCAAAATACCCTTAGGGTTTTTCTTTCAAATTTTTCCTATGCATGTCCATTTTTGTCCAAAATTATAAAAATTGGTCAAATTGCTAATTAAGACCCTCTAAATCATAATCTAAAGCAATTTCATGCTTAAAGCTTTTAGAATGCAAGTTTTGCATTTTATTCATTTTGGTTCCTAAAATTCAATTAGACATTTTATGCATAGAATTTCTTCATGAAACTATCACATAAGTATGCATTCGTATTACAGACCTCATAAAAATCATAAAATAATTATTTTTATCTCGAATTTGTGGTCTTGAAACCACTATTTTGACTAAGCCCTAATTCGAGATCTCACAAGTATCCCACCTCTTATTCGCTGATGATTGCATTTTATTTGGGGGGGCAACAAGCGGGGAGCAAATCTATTCAAGGACATCTTACGCGAATATAGATATTGTTCAGGTCGATGTGTAAATTTTGATAAATTAACAGTACTTTTAGCAAAAACACAACGGAGGGAGACAGAAGATTAGTTGTCAACTTATTGGGGGTTCACGGCTCGAATGAGCCAAAATGTTACCTAGGTTTGCCGAATATGGTGGGTCGGAGAAAAAAAGGAATCGTTTCAAAATCTAAAGGGCTGATTCAAAAAACGTATTGATAATTGGAGTAATAGGTTTTTATCCCTGGGTGGAAAAGAAGTATTTATAAAGGCCATTCTTCAGGTTATACCAATTTACACGATAGCTTGTTTTTTATTACCTAAAGTTCTATGTGATGAACTTGAAAGTATCGTTGCGAAGTTCTAGTGGCAGAGGGGACATGGAAAAAAATGAATTCATTGGTGCACTTAGAAAAATCTTTGGTTTTTTAAAAGAAAATGGTGGATTAGGTTTTCGAAATTCTGGCCAATTCAATATCGTGTTATTAGCCAAGCAAGGCTGGCATCTTATTAATTATCCAAATTCTTTATTTGCTAGAGTTTTGAAAGCAAAATACTATCCACGTTCAAATTTTCTAAATGCAGAGCTGGGGAATTTACTTTCACTCACCTGGAAGAGTATTTGGGCAGCAAAGGGACTTCTCCAAAAAGGGCTGTGCTGGAGAGTGGGTAGAGGGGATAAAATTTCAGATTGGGACGGTAGTTGGATTCAGAGGATTGACAAAGTTGAAGGGCACAACAGACCAGACAATAAGGAGTTAAAGTTAGTTTCGGATCTCAATGATATTTCAAACAAAAAATAGAGGACGGACTTGATTAACAATACCTTTCAATGGAAACTGCACAAAAAATTATACAGATCCCTCTTGCAGAGACTGATCATGAGGATATTCAAGTTTGGAAAAGAGAGCCATTCGGATAATTTTCAGTGTGTAGTGCCTATAAACTATAACAAGAGGCTAATTTGGATCCTAGTAATTATTTAATACAAACCGAAATTAAAGAATTTTACAGGAAACTATGGGGCCTACAGCAACCTTCAAAAATTACAATAACTATTTGGCGAATATCCTGGGATTTCATTCCTAATCTAGCTAATCTAAAATACAGAAGAGTCATTGCAAACGACAGATGCCCTCGCTGTAACACCTCTTACCTGAGTCCGAGGCTGGGATAGGGTACGAGGTATTACCAGACTTAAACGTACACAACTATGTAAACTGGGCCATAAAAAAATTTTGTTCAAATTAAAAACATTCGTTCATATTCATAATGTCCCTTATACGGGCTTACGAGGCCCAAAACATACATTGGAGGTGGTTTGGGACTAAATCGAGAACTTACGAACTTTTTACAACACCTAGAAAATTTTCTAGTTTTGGAGAGTCACAAGCCCGTGTGAGTAGGCCGTGTGGTCACACACGCCCAAGTGGCTCGGACACACTCGTGTCCTCAGCCTGTGTAACTCTCTATTTATGATGTCAGCAATATTTTAAGGTCACACGACCAAGACACACGCCCATGTGCTAAGCCGTGTCTTCCACACGGCTAAGACACACGGCCGTGTCTCTGTCCGTGTAGCCTACACTTAGGCTATTTTCCAAGCCTTGGTCAAATTTAATCCCTCACACACTTATACAACATCAAAATCATAGAACATGGTATCCAATTAAAGATTAAACAACCTCAAATTAAGTTACAAACATAACATTCGCATGTCATCATACTTGTGTTTCTTATACTCATTTGGCCTTGTCTATTATAATACCACTTATACTTTTATACCACGGTTATCATCATACTAATTAACTTCAACTTAATTATAGCAAACAACTATAACCACACCACACAAGAGCTCGGTACATATAAGCACATGATCACATTTCAAGGTGTTAACACATTGTACATGGATAAATAGGTTTACAAACCCATAACCAATATAAGTCACATCTTATGGCTATATACACTTGAATCATTATAAGCCAATATATTTGGCCAAACCATTAAACACATAAAAAAAAGACTAAGTCTCTATACATGCCGCTCACTTGAAAACACTTAAGGTTTATCGATACCCCAAAATTGATAACTTGATAGTGTGATGCTGTCTTTGACTATCTCTAACCCCAAGCTAACCTGACAACACTAAAGAAATGAAAAGGAGGGGGTAAGCTATATAGCTTAGTAAGTCCGTATGAAAATAATAAGAAATTTATTAACGTGCTTCTACCAATTCTCACATCATGATCTCAAGGTAAAACAATCATAATTGCACTTTTTACTTATGTTCTGATCAAGCTGTTTTCTCGGGTCATAGTTACTAAATTATTTATATCTTGAGCTACGGAACTCCAAATTAAGATCTGCTAATTTTTCTTGAAACTATACTCACATATCTTCTTACCATAAACTTTTCAGAATTTTTGTTTAGCCAATAAGTGCAGTTTATTCTTCAAATTTACCCCTATTTCACTATTTGACAATTCTGACCCCTCTTCACTAAAATTTAATTATCTCCTCATAAGGGATTCAGATTGTTCCCCTTTGTTTCCTTTGAAAATGGGATCATTAAGGATTTTAAGCATATAAATTAAAACTAATAATTATTTTTTAGATAATTTTTAATGATTTTCCAAAGTCAGAATAGGGGAATCCAAAATCGTTCTGACCTTGTATCACGAAAATTCAAATATCTCATAATATGAAATTCTTTAGCTTACACCGTTTCTTTTATGTGAAACTAGACTTAATAAGATTTAATTTCATATTTTATTCAACCTCCAAATAAATTTCCACAATTTTAGGTGGATTTTCAAAGTCGGACTGCTGCTGCTGTCTAAAATTGTTTTAGTGCTAATTTTACTCTTTCATGAATTCTTTGTATTAACTTCCATTTAAACATACATAACACCAAAGCATATCCATATCTAGCCATTATCAAATATTATTGGCCAATTTTTTTACCTATACATCAACAACAAAGACTTAAACATATCATGTCTCAATTTAATTTGGCCTAAAAGCCTCACACATGATCATCAATCAAATTTACCACATAGTTATACATCATAAGTATAGACCTATAATCACAGGGTCATCACAAGATCGTTCTCATAGGTATGACTTACTTATTTACATTCTTACCAAGTATCCAATATGCACAAAGTTTTCATAAAGACATTTTTGTAGAAATCATGAACTCACAATGTCATGAAGTCAATGCTTGTAAACTTTAAGTACATACCTGTACTGATTCGTAATACTTACATACTCTTTCTCATTTTTGACATACTCATTGGGTTACTCGTTGAACCACTTGGAATACTAAAGGATACTCAGAAATCATGTATATGTCGTACAATGCCATATCCTGGATATGGTCTTACATGTAATCTCATATTGAAGACAATAGCCCAGCTATGGTCTTACGCGAAATCTCATAACGATGCCATGTCTCAGACATGGTCTTACACGTAATATCATACCGATGCCAATAGCCCAACTATGGTCTTACACAGAATCTCGTATCGGCTCCATGTCCAAGACATGGTCTTACACAAAATATCATATCAAAGCCATGTCCCAGACATGGTCTTACATGAAGTCTCATAACGGTGCCGATGCCATGTCCCAGACATGGTCTTATACGGGACCTCATATTGATGCCAATGCCATATCCCAGATATGGTCTTGCATTGGATCTCATACTGATGCCGATGCCATATCCCAGATATGTAACACCCCGAACCCGAGTCCGACACCGGAGTCAAACACGAGGTGTTAACAAACTTTGAAAAATTTCCAGACATTGCCCAATCTGTGTACTAGTCGCTTTAAAAATCATATCTTGAGCTTCACAACTCGAAAATCAGTTTCGTGATTTTTCCCTGAAACTAGACTCACATGCCCATCTACATATTTTTTTCTAGAATTTTTGATCGGGCCAATTAGTACAGTTTATTAGTTAAAGTCTCCCATGTTACAGGAATCGACTACCCTGACCTTTGCGCATTACGACTTGGATATCTCCTTGTACAGGGCTTCAATACTGATGCCGTTTGTTTCTATAGAAACTAGACTCAGAGTGGAATCTATACATATATGGTATGACTCCTAATTATCTCTGGTTAATTTATAATGAATTTCCAAAGTCGGAACAGGAAATCCAGAAACCGTTCTGGCCCTGTCTCACGAGAACCTGAATATCTCTTAACATACTGTCCGTATGATGGTTTCGTTACTTTCCTATGAAAGTAGATTCATCAAGGTTTGTTTAAATAATTTATTCACTATTTAATTCCCTTCCTACTATTTTTAGTGATTTTCCAAATCTACATCACTGCTGCTGTCAGCATCTGCCTTTAAGGTAGACTTTACCTATTTCATGGTTTCCATGATTCAACTAGCCCTTTTTGCATAAATAGCACAATTTATGAAAGTGATTAACCATCCCCATGGCCAATCCTTGTCAAGCATATCCACACCAAATGATTATAACAATATACTCAAACACATATAAGCCATTTTCGCATGGCTATCCAAAATTTATACAAGTCCAAAGGGTCCACGACCCACAACAAACGGGTAGTCCTATACATGCCATTTCGAAGTTCAACCAAAAGAGTACCCAAAAGAGCCTTTGATAGTGTGGGCGACTTCGACATCAAGATCCCGAGTCCGATAGCTGGAGAACCAAATCTATAAAACAGAGGAGCAATGAAACGGAGTAAGCAATTTATGCTTAGTAAGTTTTGAGCAAGGAATTCCAGCACAACAAAAGTATAGCATTCATATAGCTAAACGGATAATTTCATATGCACAAATTTACGATATCGTACTTGCTTCACATTATCAACCCTTATGTACATACACAAAAGATCAACTCGGCCAAAGGCCGGTAGCTCGTTTATCAACTGAGCGAATACTTATTTGTAAGGGCTCAACTACATTCAAGCACATACGAAACATACCTCAATGTCGGGATGTTTCGAGAGTATTAACTGGAATTTTACAGCAAGTTCATTCATTCCCAAATCACGTACCTTCGGAATTTAACCGGATATAGCTCCTCGTTCAAATGCCTTCGGGACATAGCCCGGTTATAGTAATTCGCACAAATGCCTTCGGGACTTAACCCGGATTTAGTAACTCGCACAAATGCCTTCGGGCTTAGCCCGGAATTAGTATCTCGCACAAATGCCTTCGGGCTTAGCCCGGAATTAGTATCTCGCACAAATGCCTTCGGGCTTAGCCCGGAATTAGTATCTCGCACAAATGCCTTCGGATCTTAGTCCGGATATTGTCACTTAGCACAAGCCTTCGGGACTTAGCCCGGACATCATTCAAATAACCATGCACATTTAACAATAAATCATGGCCCATTCGTATTTCATTTTCGTTAGCAAAACTCAAACACAAGACATTTATCATTCTTGCAAATTCGGCTCAATAGCCACACAAAGAGCATGATTTTAATTTGCTTAAAACATGATCTAATCACATCATAATTTAAGCTCTCTTACTCAAGAACTTACCTCGGGTGTTGTCGAACGATTCCGCTAACTATTCGACCACTTTTTCCTTCCCTTTATCGGATCTATTTCCCCTTTGCTCTTGAGCTTAATTAAACAAATAAATTGATTTCATCATTTAGGCATCAAAAAGATGAACACAAGGCACTTAGCCCATATTTATACATTAGACATTAAAGTCACATACATGTGAAATCATGCATCAACACAACATATTAGCTAATTTTTCCCCCTTGGCCGAATATGCATGTCTATTTTTGGGGTCGATTTTAACACTTAATACACACATATACACACTAGTAAAGCATCCTCCCCCTTTCCATCAATTTAACACATGCATTGCTCATTAACATGCAAAGTTACATTCGGCCTTAGCACACAACTTGCTAGCCGATTCTTCTCCATTTAGCAACCAATGCACATATGTGCTCACACAAAAATGCTAGAAAGGAGGTTCAAGAATCATCAAGTCATCATCACATGCATCATTAACAACTTCATATTTAGCATGCAATGGCATTAACACAACCTCCACCTAGGCCGAATTTTAACTCATCCTCTTGCCTCATCACCACCACATCAAACATCAACCAAGAATGATGCATCCATGGTCAAATGTCATTTCCATCACATAGCAAGATTTAGACCATGGGCTAGGTAGAACTCAAGCTAACAACTAAAACATGCATGAATCTCAAAGAATAATATCAAACATACCTCAATCTAGTTACATGCATGGCCAAACTTCCTCCTAATCCTCTTCCAAACCAAACATGAAGCAAGAACTCCTTCCTCCTTCCTTAGAATTTTCGGTCAAAAGAGGATGAAAAAGGATGAACAAGTTTTTCTTTTCCTTTCTTTAGCTCACGGCAATGGGGGGGGGGGAAACAACTACACACATTTTTTTTTGTATTCATCATACTCCTTTTTATTATTTTATGCCCATGCCCCTTATTTTATTTTTTTCCTACATACCTCACTAGGCCAACATGTTCCCAACATGTTTCCACCCATAGCATGGCCAACCACTAGCCTAAATTTTGGGTAATTTGACATGCAAACCCATCATTTTCACAACATGCATTAATAGACCATTTTAAATTAGCCTATCATATTTTCACCATGTCTCATATCAATCCCTATTTAATAATTTCTCATGCAATTGGCAAAATTGAAGAATGAAACTTCCACATACTCATGTACACACATAATAAGCATAGAATATGGAAATCAATTATTTTTATGACTCGGTTTTGTGGTCCCGAAACCACTTCCCGACTAGGGTCAATTTTGGGCTGTCACAACTCTCCCCCACTTAAGAAATTTTCGTCCCCGAAAATCTTACCGGTAAATAGGTTTGGGTATCGTTCTTTCATCGAGCTCTCGGTTTCCCAAGTAGGTTCCTCGATCCCGTGTTTGAGCCATAACACCTTAACTAATGGAACCCTTTTGTTTCGCAACTCTTTCACTTCACGAGCTAGGACACGCATCGGTTCTTTTTCATAACTCATATCGGCTTGAATTTCAACCTCTGATGGGCTAATTATATGCGATGGATCAGATCGATAGCGTCGAAGCATCGAAACATGAAAGACGTTGTGAATTTATCATGAAATCAAACTTTAGTAGTTAAATTTATTAGATTCTTTTTTTAAATTTCTTAACAATGATATTAGAACATTTATAATTTTGTGGTGGTGATATTAGATCAAATTAGATGTGTTTATGGATCACGTTAGGTTAGGTCTATGCTTGGTATTAATACCATACATACTTGTTTAAGTTTAACTCAATCTAAAATATGAACATTAAATTTTGCTCAAGTTTATCTATATTTATAAATAACTAGCTCAAGCTCATTTAGATCTGCCCATATAATTTTTCATGTTTGAAATTTAATATTTAGAAATTATATATGTTTACTACTTATATAAATTTTTATTAAATTATTATACATAAAAATTTAATATATATTTTATTATTTAAATTATAGCATAATATATTTATTTTTGATTATATAATATATAAAAGAAAATAATATATATATTATAAACTTGTAAATGGGTCAAGTAAGAATGGATTCAAGCTTTGATATTGGAGCACAAACCCGCCCCATGTTTTATATAGACCTAATTTTTTTACCTAACCCTTTTTTGAGACTTAATATTTTTGTTCAAATCTTCTCAAAATTTGGGTGATCCTCTTGGGTTGAACAAATAGTCTAACCCTTGAATAAGCCTAGATAACGTGGATTCATTGTAATTATAAATTTTAATTATAAGACATTAGAAAAGACTAATTAAAAAAATATTTAGGGTTTTAGGTCATTTTTTCTATATTGAGAGAAATAGGTTGATTTTAGAGAGAGAAACAGAAAACACATCTGGTAGGAAGCGTTTTCAATTTACGTGGCAGAAAGCACGCATTTTCTATTTCTCTCTCCAAGATTGTTTTTTTTGTTTTTGTTTTAGGTGTTGGAAATTTGAGGAGAAAGATTTGTTTGTGTTTGTGTTTGAGAGAGACACTGTGATAATTTTAAGGTATATTTGAGTTCACGATGCGACAACACTCGAAGACCCATGCATTTCATCTGCTGTGTCGAGATAAAACCATCACCTTAGAAGCCCATCACATTGCAACTCAGGTTCCTTGTTAACGGTGGTTATACGATCATGAGTTGAAGTATAACTAGGGCTCTTAGTTGATGATGGTTATACAATCACAGGTTGGAGTATAACTCAGGATCCTAGTTGATAGTGGTTATGCGGTCACAGGTTCAAGTTTCATGATATTGGAAGAGGTTGCTTTATAAACCTCATACATAAGTTTGAGATCGTAATCATCAGGTAAAAGAAAAGGGGCTTCTAGTACAACCAATATATTCTTTTTTCCCATCTCCGCTAAAGCATTATTTTTAACCTCATTGTCCAAAACCTGTGACAGAATTGGGGGGGGGGGCAAGAGGACTTTCAAGGGGAGGAGTGATTGTGACATTGGAGAAAAGTTGAAACGCAACTCAGGGTGACAAAAATTACTGTGATTAAAGAACTCATTAGTAACTACAACCATTGTTGCCCCGACTCGAGTTTCAACATTTTCTCCAGCATTACAATCACTCCCCCTAAAAGTTCTCTTGCCCCCAGATCCATTACAAGTTTCGAACAATGAGGTTAAGGATACTGCTTTGGTAGAGTGGGCAAAAAGAATAAGTTGATTTCACTAGAAAGACCCTTTTATTTTTCCCTATGATTATGGTCTCAAACATATGTATGAGGTTTATAAAACATTCTTATCTCGTGGCATTAAAATTGAACCCGTGATTGCATAACCACCGCCAAATGGGGTATGAGTTATACTTGAACCTGTGACTGCATAACCATAGTCAATTGAGAGCCTAGTTATACTTCAGCTCGTGACCGTATAACTACTACAAACTTGGAGATGAGTTGCAATACGATGGGCTTCTAAGGTGATGGTTCGGTCCCCACCTGATAGATGAAATGTGTGCCTGTTCGAGCACCACGGCATCACTGTGAACTTAAAAAATACCTTAAAACTATGAGAATGTCTCCCTCAGACACAAACACAAATAAATCTTTCCCTTTAAAAATTTCAACATGCCAAAAAAGAAAATCGAAGAGAATTTATTATTTTGTAAGGGATGGT
This sequence comes from Gossypium hirsutum, assembly GCF_007990345.1. Taxonomy (NCBI): domain Eukaryota; kingdom Viridiplantae; phylum Streptophyta; class Magnoliopsida; order Malvales; family Malvaceae; genus Gossypium; species Gossypium hirsutum. The sequence goes on along the minus strand of NC_053425.1, from coordinate 44,009,913 downwards.
GGGTGAGAGAGTTGATAGAGTAGGGGGAGTAAAACCCCATTATGTAGGCAACCAGGGGGAATTAAAAAACAACAAATGATGTAGTAGCCTATGACTGTCTGGGATTCCTTCGATGTCTAAAAATTATCTTAGGATTCTTGCTTTGTAAAATTTTTTCATGGGTTAAGGTTGAGATTAAAAATGTGAAGGAAGAAAAAACTTCTGCAGAAGGTGTTCTTAGCTTAGGTAGTAGGTGTTGGAAAAAATCCAGTTTAAAAACAGTTTTTTTACACAACGAAAAATTAAAATTTTGAAAATCGATCAAGTGTGTGATATTTATAGCACTAAACCAACCGAATTCGTACCTATATTTTTGGCTTGGCGAATGTTTGTTGTTCTCGGCTTTCAACCAAACTATCTTCTTCACTATTCTCATACCACGAACTGCTTTGAGTGTGGGCTTGAGCCAATTGAATCGAAACATAGAACTAGAAACAAATTTCTATCCTTTTGGGGTGAAAAAGAAAATTCACTCTTCTTAATAGAAATCAGTAGAATTCTTGTTTCGAAAAAGTATATGTAATAGTTGAGAATAAATTCTTTCTATTTTTCAGGTGAATAATAATCTATTAAAATTTTGTTAATATCTCTACCGGTACCATCTATTTATAGAAAGAGAAGGTAGAACCCTTGTTAAGTTGTAGTGGTTTATTTCAAATAGAAAAACAATATTCTATATAGAATAGGACTAGGGGTGGACAGCACACCCTAGTATTTCTACTAGGGTTTCCACCCCCTTCATGTCCATGAGGGGTTTTTGGGCCTCTCTCACATTAGGTCCAATTGCAAGTACTTCCAATGCAGCTTGGCTTCCAAACATGTCCTCTAGCTTACCTTGAATTGCTTTAGTAGTCTTACAGCTCTCCAGTTGTTTATATAAAGTGTTGGTCATGCTTGCTAACATATAGCAACAAGTTAACTCATTAGACTCTTCCCAGCATTTTCTAGCCTCAACTTGAATGGCCGGAGGGCACTTAGTATCAAGAACTGTTTTAAGTTTCTCACAGCTTAGTGCAATTATCAAGTTCCTTTTCCATTCATTATAGTTGTTTCCATTCAGTTTGTTTTTAGTGAAAATATTCAATAAGAGAGTTGGTGCCATTTTCGAACTGAAAATAAAAACATTCATATATTAATATCTTTATATTAAAAAAATGTTTGAATTTTTTTTGCAACATTATGATATACATTAAGATGATGCATGTGTCTTACATTAAACCTTGAAAACATTTGTAAGTCGTTACAATGATAATTCTCACTTATTGAATCAAGCCACCGTGGGGTGATTATGATCAACTAGTATGAACATGAATTCCATCGAATTAGTATATGAACCTAATTCCTTAAGCATTCATGCGTAATAATAATCATGTGACGTTTGGTCATCATTGTAACTTAAGTAGAGCTCCATGGGGAGTTACTTAACTAGAAGATCATGAGTGTATAACCATCAACTCAACACTTATCGCATCATGTGCCACAAATGAGTCATCACGGGAATATCTCATCAGGTAGCATGCTTTGACTAGTTATTCTCTTTTCAAGTTAGAATTTATTGACCTATCACATGATAATGCCTACCACAAGGGTCCATCCAATTATCATTTTATCAGAAGAGGATTCTTCTTACTTTCAGGAAATCTCCTCAGTGAAATCCACTTAGCAATCCTATTGTAGGATAATGCACTTGCCATGCCATCACAAGAGACCATTGATGAAGGCCGTAGATCTTGTTTAGGGATCTTCTCCCATTTAATATTTTAAAAAACATGCAAGGTTTTTATAATTTTCGGTTTCAATCATGTATGATCAATATATGCATGATAAATGCATGTTGTATACTTTCCTAAACCATATGCCATGCTTATCTCATATATGCATGACATACTATGAAAATTTTGCAATATTCACATTTAATTATTTACTAGAGTCAATCAAACAATTTTGATTCTCCACAATTTTTCTTTTAAGGGAAAAACCGAAGAATTGAATGTTAACCGTGAACTAGGTAGGGTCCAAGGAAAGGGAGGTGAGTCATATTTGATTACTTAAAACCCAAGCCTTTCCTTTCCAGATCCAATCCTAAACATGCACCTTCTCATTACCACACTTCTTATAGTAATCGAATAACTTAAATCAGTGAATGGAATAATACAACACATGTATTTTCTCATTACTACACTTTTCATCTTTAATAGATCAATTGTGGATCATTTTATACATATATATCACAATTATATCATAAAAAATTATTAAACAAATATATAAAGAAATGGGTGATAAAATAAAATTGCCAACCAAAATTTCCGTGGTTCTATTTTTAGAAAATAAATGAAAAACCAAAAAAAAAATACATAGTTTTTTGCTACAAGATATTCCTTGTGTCTTCGACCACCATCGCTCCATCTTCTCCTTGTCATAGACTCTTTTTTGGAAAAAATACATTTATTTCCCATGTCCTATGTCTGTTTCTGGCTTGTATGAATTCTATAAACAAAAAAATGATCCTACGTGGAGATGATAGTTTACGATCTATTTTCTAAGAATCACAGCATTGACAAAAATAATAATTATATAACAAATTTATATAATATTAATCAAATTCTTATCCAATATTAATCAAACAAGATGAAGAGAGATTCGGTCTTGGTTTACACCATAAACATAGCATAACCTGACGCTCTAATACCAATTGTTGGAAAAAATCCTATTTGTAAACGGTTTCCTTGCACATCAAAAAATTAAAATTTAAAAACCGATCTAGTTTGTGATATTTATAGAAATAAACCTTAAATGAATTCATACCTATGTTTTTAGCTTAGCAGACGTTTGTTGTTCCCGGCTTTCAACCAAATGATCTTCTCCGCTATTCTCAGACCATAATTGCTTCGAGTGTGGGCTTGAACCAATTGAATTGAAACCGAAAATTTTTTGGGGTAAAAACGAAAATTTTCTCTTCTTAATAGAAACCGGTAGAATTGTTATTCCAAAAAAATATATGTAATAGTTGAGAATAAATTCTCTCTATTTTTCGGCAGAATACAATCTATCAAGGTTTTGTTAGTAGCTCTATTGATGCCATCTATTTATAAGAAGAGAAGGTAGAACTCTTGTTGAGTTGTAATGGTTTATGTCAAATAGAAAAAAAATATCTTGCTTAGAATAGGACTAGGGTGGACGACACAACCTAGGATTTCTATTAGGGTTGTCGCCCCCTTTATGTCCATGAGGAGTTTTTTGGCCTCTCTCACATCGAGTCCAATCTCTCACACCCTAGTACTTTTTGGGCCTTTTTGACACAACACTCTGTAATCTGATCTAACCCGATTCAATTTTTCTATTTCCCAAAATAAACTTAAATATTTATCTATAAAATAATTTTCTCATCCCTTTTTTACCCTCAACAAAATTTAGATAATTTTACCTTGGAAAAATTTTGACAATATTTCCTTTGGTAAAATTTTGAGAAAATATGTTAAATATTTCACAACTTTTCCTATTCATTCTGCTCATCTCTATTCAAATACGCAATTCATTTCTGGTTTCAATGAGCTAGAGGAGGGACCGATTGGACATATGTAGTTGAGGCTCAAATGATTAATAATTAAGTTCTAACATTTCTCTTATTAATTATAAACTCATTTAGTCACGAAGTCATTCCACTATAGTATTGTGACTAAGCTCTCCCCAGCGACATACCATTACAAAAGCAATAATCCGGTGCTCGTCCAATGACCTTGTCATATGTGTGTTACGTTCATAGGATATCCTTGATCTCTTTGGGATAATATCCATTCTCCCAATATGATCCTATTTTATCTCATGGTAACCATTACATCTTCCTTTATGAAAATTCAATCACTATCAAATAGTGATCAAGTAATCTATCACAAAGACATACGACTTGTGTTCACGTTTACTTTTCATCAACCATGTAATGCCAATAAGAGGTTATCATTTACCCATGATTTGGGCTATAAATTCCATTATTATGAATGACTATACATAGTGTAGAAGTCATACACCCAACACACCAACTTTCGGTTCCTTATATATTTTAACTCAAGCTTTTCCTTTCATCAAAATGTACGAGTCATGCATACATAGTCTGCCATCCATTCAGGATTTAGGAATGCCACACTATGAACGTCACAAGTGAATAAATCCATAAACGGATTAAAGATCTATTCTACTTGGGTCTAGTCAATCACATCTATGTCTCTATTTTTTGGGAGTCATCTGTTTTGATGCCCAAGCTAAGGCATCTCCCTAATTGGACTTGATAGACGACATATTAGTCTTTTAATCGATTTTCTCAATTTTGATTATACTAAGGACATGTTTATCTTAGTCTACTAATACAAGCTAACTTTTCATACTACAATTCGGTCACGTAATACCGCTTAGTATCAGTTTAAACAATAGACAACTAATGAGCAACATTTGTTTCTATTTTGCTTTGCGTGCAAAAACCATGTGAGGAAAACCATACAAGGTATATTAATGTAATCAATGAATTTTTTATGAACTAATATTTTTGAAAAAATTACATGTTTATAAACAATATTCTACACTCAAGGCACCAGATCCAATAGTAGGAGGGACCTTGAAAGCGAGTCCTGTAAGATGCATTTTCAACTGAGAACACGTCCTATAGGGCATGCTTTTAGCGTCCTTACTGCCACCTCAATGTGTGTCTCTGCCCGTATGGACAAAAATAGGGTATTTACCAAGCCATATTTCTTACCCAAACTTTCAATCACCTACACAAACCAAATGACATATAACGTGGCATAAATAGGCATTCCAACCAATCTCAATCAAACCTAATTTATGTTATTTTCATACCAATAACTATATGACTCATCACATCATATTTTGCCAATTCAAATCATACCAAATTCATATTTACAATTCACTTAACAAGTTAACTTCATATATGTACTTTCTTGCCTAAATCACATGCATACCAAATCTCCAAATTTCAAATAGTATCTATAATGCCAATTCACAACAAGCATCACATATCAATTATTAATCACAAAACAAAAGACCATTTGCACATATATATACATAAAAAAATATACCAAAATAAGCCAAATCACATGGCTATACAAATAACCAAACATTCACCATTTACAAGCCAAATCAAATGGCTAAATTACTTACTAACATATATACCAAAATGACCATAACTCCTATACATGCCATATAACCAAATACATAAGTTCAAAAGTACCAAAATGATAGCTTGATAGTGTGATGAGATCTACGACAACTCCTGAATTCGAGCAGGCTTTGATAATCACTATAAAACACGAAAAAGTAGATAGAGTAAGCTATAAAGCTTAGTAAGCTCTTATGAATTAATAAGCAAAACTAACCATTCATTCATCATTCATTCAAGATTAATTCAATAATAAAACATTTAAAACACAATTATATTAATGCTTATTAACATACAAACTTACCTCGATCGCAAAAACGACGAAATGGATCGACAAGTCCTTTACTTTATTTTTCTCCGATCTAGATCTGAACTTCGTTTTTCTTGATCTATATAATAATATCAAATTTAACTTATTTAATTACCATTCTATTCAATCTAACCCAAAAAATCATATTGTTGCAACATTACATTTTTGCCCCTAATATTTCAACATCTTTACAATTTAGTCTTTAGCTCACAAAAATTCAAATTCGTGCAATAAGGTCTCTACCTGTAACATCACGAAATAGGACTATATTGCAAAAGTTGTAAAATGTGTGTTCTAGTTCACAAAGGTATCAAGTACTTGTGAGTAATGGATTTTTAAAGTGGAGGTCCTTGGATAGTAATTAGACCATTATACTAGTTTGGAGAAAAATACCTAAAGGAAAATAAAACACCATAGTTTTTAATTAAGGGCATTTTGGTCATTTAGTTATTAAAATGAATTAAAAATAAAATTAAAAACCAATTTTTGTCCATCTTCGTCATTAGGGTGAAATTTCAAGGTTTCTCCATAGCTGGGGTTTGTTCCAAGCTTCCAAGCTCCATAGTAAGTGATTCCAAGCCCCGTTTTTAATGTTCTTTACGTTTTTGGAGTCCCGGTAACTTGATTAAGCTTATTCTAGCAATAATTCAACATAGGGTTCATATTTGGAAAAATACCCATAGGTGAAATTTGTGTATTTTGGTGTTTTATGATAGAATATGAGGTTTTAAATTATGTTAGAAAACTTGTGCTACTTGGTTTTAAGTGAAAACGAGTAAAAGGGCTTAATTGGTAAAAATACCTAATAGTCATAAGTACATGTTAGAGTGAGAATTTGATGTTGTCATAGAAGGGAAAAATGATCAGCATGTCATAAAACATAAGAAAATAGGATGAAGTTTAAATTCCGAGCCTTGGGGAAAAAGTGTAAATATGTAAAAGTTTAGGGGAAAAAATGTAATTTTGCCAAAGTTTGGGTCAAGGATTGTGTTAATAAATGTGAGTATTAAATAAGCTAAAATTTTTTATTATAGACCAAGAAGAACAAAATTCGGAGTTAGACCGGGGAAAGAAAAAGATAGTGGACTAAATCGATATAGTTGATCGTATTTTGTTTCGAGGTAAGTTTGTGGTAAATAAATGCAATATTCTATTATTTTATGTTAATTTTGTTAATTTCCAGCATGTGTATATTTATTTTATGAAATTATTCAAAGAAGACTCAAGCATGAATTGACGGAGAAGTAATTTCAGAAAGTCCCAATTGAACCTTAGGAATGTGTAGGATACAAATGTCATGACATTAGGGTTTAAGAATACCATGTAAGACCATGCCAAGGCATGGCAATTGGTAAGGTTTCTAAGGCAAGGAAATCATGTAAGACCATGTCAAGACATGGTATTGATAAGTTACTATAAGGCAAAGGTCCCATGTAAGACCATGCCAAGGCATGGCATTGGTGAGTTCATAAGCAAGGATATCATGTAAGACCACGTCAAGACATGGCAATGGTAAGTTTCAAAAGGATACCACGTAAGACCATGACAAGTTATGGCAATGGTAAGGTGCCCGCATATCCTTAGTATTCCAAGTGGTTCAACGGGAAAATTTAAAGAGAATATCAAGGTAAGTTAAGGTAAGACGAGTTATACTAAAAAGGTAAGACAAGTTCATGCTAGAAGAGCAAAGGTAAGTACATAATGTTCATGTATGCTTGATAAGGGAAAAGGTAAGTAAAATGCATTAATAAATTTGATTAAGTAAGTAAGTATTTAAGTAAGTGAGTAAGTGAAGAAGTTTAAAATATGTCTATGACAATTAATGAAGTTGCATTAAGTAGTATCTTGCCAAGTAGTACGATAATTCTTATGAATGTTGTTATTTATTTGCATGCAAACTTACTAAGCTTAATTCTTAACCCCTTTATTTTCCTTCTTTTTATAGTTTTTTCAAGCTAACTTGGGGATCGTAAAGTACGTCGGAGGTCCGGGCACACTATCACGAGGATTATTTTGGTATAGCTAGTCGTTTCATTTTGAGTATGGCATGTATGGCATCGTAGCCATTTTGTGTGTATGATCTTATAATATGGCTGATGAATGATATGTAAATGCTTGATAATGATTAGCTGTTGGAATGGCTAATCAAGGACATGTTTGGTGTTATGTATGCCTAAATGCTAGTTATTCCATGGAAATCATGAAAAAGGTGAAATTAGCTTTAAAACAGTATCAGACAGCAATAATGACGTGAATTTGGAAAATCACTAAAAATAGTAGAATTGGATTTAGATAGTGAATAAGATATAGAATTAAAGCTTTATGAGTCTATTTTCATTTGGATGGAACAAAACAGGTATATGAGTTATATTTTATGAGATATTTAAATTTTTATGAAACAGGGCCAGAGTAGTTTCTCGATCCTCTGTTCTGACTTTGGAAATTCACCAAAAATTGTACAAAGATAATTAGAAGTCATTATTTACATGTAAAGATTCCTTATTTAGTCTAGTTTTATGAGAAATAAACATAATAATAATTTAAACTCTGTACAGGGTGATATTTAATTCAAAATACATAGGGGTCAGAGTAGTGGAACCCTGAAACAGGGGAGACTTTAACTAATAAACTGTACTAGTTGGCCTGACCAAAAATTCTAGAAAAAATTTAGTTGATAGATATATGAGTCTAGTTTCAAGGAAAATTTATGGAATTGGATTTTAAGTTTTGTAACTTGAGATATGAATTTTTAAGCGGCGTGACGTAGTTAGCCAGCTTGTCTAGAAGTTCTAAAATAAATTGTTTGAGCTGTTTAATTAATGAATTAAGTTCGTTAACACCTCGTGCTCGACTCTAGCGACGATCTTGGGTTTGGGGCGTTACACTACCCATGCTAGACAAAATTCCCTTATTAACATAGCAGAACATATTTTTCATTTATTTCACAATTTAACCACAAAATTTCCACATTTCACAAATAAATCCCTAATTAAAAATTTTATGAAAAATCTGTTAACAAATGCTGTTTATCTAACAACAACCATTTATTTTCTATCATCAAACATCAAAATACATATACATTCATCAATGGAAAAACCCTAAATATTTAACAATTTTGCAAATTAGTCCCTAGGCTAGCTAGATTAAGTTATAACGACTTCAAAAACATAAAAATCATTAAAAACCGGACAAAAATCGTACCTAATTGGAAAAATATGCCTTGGCTGAATGTCTAGCCCTACCAATGGTTTTCTCTTCTTCAATTTTTAGTGGAAGACTCCATAAAGAAGATGATACCTTTTTTTATTAATTTACTTATGTTTATTTATTAATTTACCAAAATAACCTTAGCTATTAACATGCATAACACTTAATTAAATGCCCATATTTGTCCACCTAAACAACCAATGGTCTAATTACCACTTAAGGACTCCCATTTTAAATTTCTATAGCTATTAGACACCTTTAGCTAATAGAACACAACTTTTACACTTTACGTGCTTTAGTTATTTTTATAAAATTTAGCATTCAAACTATAAAATTTCTTAACGAAATTTTCACACAATCATACTATCGTGTTGTAAACCTCAATTTAATTATAAATTAATTATTTCAACCTTGAATTTGTGATCTCGAAACCACTGTTCCAATTTGACTAAAAACTAGCTGTTATAACTCTCCCCCCTAAGGAATTTTCGTCCCCGGAAATATTACCAGAAAATAAGTTAGGGTACTGTTTTCTCATAGCTTCCTCAGGTTCCTACGTAGCTTCTTCGACACCGTGTCGTGGCCATAAAACCTTCACTAAAGCTATGCTTTTGTTTCTTAACTCTTTAACCTCTTGAGCTAAAATTCTGATTGGTTCTTTGCTATATGTCATATCAGACTGAATTTCAATTTCTGTCGGAGAAATTACGTGTGACGGATCTGATCTATATCGATGTAACATTGATACATGAAACACATTATGGATCTTTTCTAATTCTGACGATAAATCTAGTCAATATGCCACTGGCTCTATTCTTTCAAGAATCTCATACGGCTCGATAAATCGTAGACTCAACTTTCCTTTGCGACCAAAACAAAAAATCTTCTTCCACAGAGAAACTTTCAAGAATACTCTGTCATCGATTTGAAATTCAATGTCTTTACGTTTCAAATCTACATATGATTTCTGCTGATCTGAAGTTGCTTTTCAAACTGTCGTGAATTACTTTCACTTTATCTTCGGTCTTTCTAACCAAATCAACCCCGTGAATCTTTTTCTCACTAAGTTTCGTCCAATACAAAGGAGTTTGGCATTTGAAAACATACAATGCTTTATGCGGTGCCGTCTTTATACTCGATTGAAAACTATTGTTATACGTGAATTAAACCAACGATAAATATTTCTCCAAGTTGCCTTCAAACTTTAAAACACAACAACGAAACATATCTTCAAGAATCTGAATTACTCTCTTAGACTGACCATAGGTCTGCTGATGAAATGCAGTACTAAAGCGCAACCGTGTACCTAAAGCTTCTTGCAATTTCTTCCAAAATCATGACATAAACCTTGGATCTTTATCCGAAAGAATAGAAACTGGCACCCCGTGCAATCTAAATATCTCAGAGATAGACAACTCAGCTAGTCTATCAAGCAAAAAGTCTATACGTACCAGAATGAAATGTGTAGATTTCATCTGTCCATCAACAACAACCAAGATAACATCTTTCTTTTTTGAAAATAGAGGTAATCCCGATATAAAATCCATCGTATCATTATCCCATTTCCATTCTGGTATCATCACCGGCTGTAGTAGTCCCGAAGGCACTTGATGTTTGGCTTTAACTTGTTGACAAACCAATCATCTCGACATAAACTTTAAAATGTCTCGTTTCATGGCTGACCGCTAATCCAACTGTTTCAAATCATTGTACATTTTAGTACTCCTCGGATTAATAGATAAACAACCACTTTGTGCTTCGTGTAGATTTTTCTGAATAAGCTTGGAATTCTTTGGAACTCAAATTCTACCTCGGAACATTAAACAATCATCGGATCCGATCTGATACTCTGAATTTGTAGCCGATTCATGCCGCACTATTTTAGCTTGCAATTCATTATCACACTTCTGAGCTTCATGAATTTGCTAAAGAAATAATGGTTTAGCTTTTAATTCAGCTAAAATCAAACCATCATCAGACAAAGTTAATTGTGTGTTCATCGCCTGTAAAGCAAACAAAGATTTTCTACTCAGAGTATCCGCAACTACATTCGCTTTTCCTGGATGATAATCAATCACTAACTCATAATCTTTCAACAATTCGAGCCATCTTCATTGTCTCAAATTCAAATCTTTCTGAGTCATTATATACTTCAAACTTGTGTGATCAGTAAAGATGTGACACTTTTCACCAAATAAATAATGTCGCCAAATTTTCATTGCGAACACAGTAGCGGCCAACTCTAAATTGTGCGTCAGATAATTCTTTTCGTACGGTTTCTATTGTCTGGAAGCATAAGCGATCACTTTGCCTTCCTGCATCAAAGCACATCCTAAACCATTTAATGATGTATCATTAAAAATCACAAACTCTTTACCTGACTCAGGCTGAACTAAAACTGGTGTTCAGTTAACAATGCTTTCAACTGTTCAAAACTCTGTTGACATTTTTCAGACCATTCAAACTTCACATGTTTCTGTAGGAATCAAGTCATTGGTGCAGCAATCATTGAGAATCCTTTCAGAAAACACTAATAGTAGCCAGCTAATCCCAAAAAGCTTCTGACTTCAGATACATTTCTTGGTGGTTTCCAGTCAACAATCGCTGAATTCTTACTCGGATCAGCTCGGATGTCTTCCACTGAAATAATATGTCCTAAAAATCTAACCTCTCGAAGCCAAAACTCACTGTTGCTTAATTTAGAAAACAATTGCTTATTTCTCAAGGTTTGTAACACAATCCTCAAATGTTCAGCATGCTCAGATTCATCTCGGGAATAGATCAGAATGTCATCAATGAATACAACAACAAATCTATCCAAATACGGTTTAAAGATTCGATTCAGACACTTTTGGATCCAATACATATGCAGGATAAGCATTGCAACCATTTCTCACATATTTCTGTGCTAACATCGACGATATCACTATAGGCAACCCACTCGAATAATCGGATTCAATTTGAAGAATTACACTTTTCTAACATTTCAATTCAATAGTTTTCATCTATAATTCACAATAGCATCATGCAGAGTCAACCAATCCATATCCAAAATCACGTCGAATTCATCAGACGGTAAAAGCATCAAATCAGTTGAAAAATAGTAACCTCAAGTCATCAAAAGACAATTCTTACAAACTTTATCAACTAGGACATACTTGCCTATGGGGTTCGATACTTTAATCACAATTTCGGTAGGCTCAATAGGAAAAATCTTACTAGACACCAAATTCATACAGATATATGAATGAGTCGATCCAGGATCAATCAAGGCAATTACATTAGTGTCATAGAGAGAAAATGTACACGTGATAACATTTGGTGATGACACATCTTCGTAAGCTCGAATAGTGTGAGCTCTGGTTGGTGCTCTAGCCTCGGATCTGGTAGCAGAATCCTTTGTCACTCCTTTGCTACTAGTCACATTTCCCATATTTCTAGGTGGTCTCCCTCTAGCAACTGTATTACTCTGTCTTTCATTTTGATACTTGTCTTTCTCGGGTAACTCAGGATAGTCCCGAATAAAGTGATCTAGCAAGCCACATTTGAAACAAGCTTTATTTTTCATCCAATAGTATCCAAAATGCCATCTTCCATACTGTTGACACTCAGGTTTGTTGGTTTTGACACTACCAACACTCGGTACTGAAGTGGCTTGAGTTTTAGGACTCGTGTATTGCTTTCCACGATCTCTGTTAGAATACCCCACTGAAGCTTTTGAATGATTATATGAATCCTATGATTTATTTGACGAAGAGTGATAGGGTTTACTCATCAACCTCTTTCTCAAATCTCTAGCCTCATAGTCAGCTTTTCTCTTCTCTTTGCCAAGTTCCTCGCCTTTGCAAGCTCTGTTGACTAACACAACAAATTCTTTCAACTCTAGAATATTGACTAAAAGTCTGATGTCTTTATTTAACCCGCATTTGAATCGCTTATACATAACTGACTCCGTGGATACACATTTTCGAGCATATTTTTTGAGTCTCAAAAATTCTCTCTTGTACCCTGTCACAAACATTCAACCCTATTTCCACTCTAGAAATTCTTTACATTTTTGATCGATAAACCACTGGCTTACGTATTTCTTTCTAAACTCAGTTTGAAAGAATTCTCACGTAACTCTTTCTCTCGGAACCATTGATATCAAAGTATTCCACCACTGATATGCAATATCTATCAGAAGAGATACAACGAATGTAACACATTCAACTGGCGTGCTAGACAGTTCATCAAAACTTGGATCGCATTCTCAAGCCAAAACTCATCTCTCTCAGGATCGTCATCAACGATAGCTCTAAACTCTTCAGCCCCATTCTTTCGAATTTTATCCACAGACGGTTTACTCAATTGTAAAGGTCCCAAACCTTGAGGAGCTAAGGGGACCGGTTGGGGAATAGGTGGGGGTGGAGGTTGCTGAGCAACCGAATTAGTTTGGACAAACTCAGTGAACCATTCGTTCATAATTTGGAAGAAGACTTCTTTGGCCTCTCCTCCCTGACTACCAGACACCAGTCTTGACTCAAATTGCGCTACTTCGTGCACCAAGGCTGGCAATAATCTCAACATCATCAGCCACTACTCAATTGAGATCCATTACTATATTAAAACACAGTTTTAAAACTGTCAAGAGATATCACACTATCACAGCTTGTATATGGCATGTATAGCTAGACTCTCACTTATGCTACGTTAGTCCTAGAATCGACTAAACTGTAGCTCTAATACCAATAAATGTAACACCCCTAACCCGTATCCATTGCCAGATTAAGGTTACGGAGTATTACAGGACTTATTTCATAAACAATCATCATAATCAATTTTCGTATCCAATAAAATGCATTCACAATCAATCACAATGTCTTTACTAAGAGCTTACGAGGCCCAAAACATGCATTAGAAGTGGTTCAGGACTAAACTGATAACTCAGAAAATTTTTGGAATACTTAGAAAATTTTACAAAATATAGGGGACACAAGCCAATGTGTCACAGGCCGTGTGGATATTCAAAATGGAATCACATGGCCGTGTCCCGTCTCATGTCCGACCCTGTGTAACTCTCTGACTTGGGTCACACAACCAACATACACGTCCTTGTGACTAGCCCGCGTGCCCTTCAAAATGGCCATACACGCCCTGTAGGGTATATTGACATATGCCACACAGCCAAGCCACATGCCCGTGTGCTGGGCTATGTGGAGCATACTGACTTGATTTCTAATTAAACACTAGGGGCCAAAGGGCCGTGTCACCTGGTCGTGTGTCACACACTGCTGAGACACACTCTCGTGTCTCTGTCCGCATGGACAAAATAGGCTATTTACCAAGCCATATCTTACCCAAACTTTCAATCATCTACACAAACCAAATGACATATAACATGGCATAAATAGGCATTGCAACCAGTCTCAACCAAGCTTAATTTATGTTATTTTCCTACCAATAAATATATGACTCATCACATCATATTTTGCCAATTCAAATCATATGAAATTCACATTCATAATTCACTTAACTAGTTAACTTCATATATGTACTTTCTTACCTAAATCCCATGCACACCAAATCTCCAAATTTCAAACATATGGTATCCATAATGCCAATTCACAACAAGCATCACATAACAGTTATTAATCACATAACACAAGGCCATTTGCACATATATATACATAAAACAATATACCAAAATAAGCCAAATCACATGGCTATACACGTAACCAAACATTCACCATTTACAAGCCAAATTAAATGGCTAAATCACTTACTAACATATATACCAAAATGACCATAACTCCTATATATGCCATATAACCAAATACATAAGTTTAAAAGTACCAAAATGATAGCTTGATAATGTGATGAGATCTTCGACGACTCCCAAATCCGAGTAGGCTTCGATAATCACTATAAAACACGGAAAAGTAAATAGAGTAAGCTATAGCTCGTACTAATTAATAATCAAAACTCACCATCCATTCACCATTCAAGTAATATGAACATAAGGAATTACATAACCATTTAATCATAAGATTAACATATATTCAATCACATAATTGATCATGAACTCACAAATTTCATGGATTCAATGCTCATATAATTTCCGTACATACTTGTATTGATACGTTTTTATTTCTCACCATTTCATATTTTCGATATACCCGTTGAACCATTCAGAATAATATCAGATACCCGAGAATCTCGCACCCTAAGTGCCCAATACATTACCGAAGCTATCTCAATCTCATATCTCATATAATGCTTACTCTCGAGCTATCGACAGGTCTGCTCACACAAGCTGATAGTCATGACGTAGCTATACAATGCTGCTCACACAAGCTAATGAGAACCCGCAACACATGTTGAAAAACTCAGCCACCGGTAGGACGTACGGACCAGCACCCAAACACATAACCCCTATTGACATGTCAATCGTATCCTAATCTATTCTTAAGGTTCAACTGGGATTTGACATTGCCGAATCTTCATCAAACATATCTGTAAGGTCGTATTCAAGATTAATTAAATGATAAAGTATTTAAAACACAATTATATTAATCTTATTAACATACAAACTTAACCTCGATCGCAAAAACGACAAAATGGACCGATTAGTCCAATACTTTGTTTTTCCCCCGATCTAGATCTGAACTTCGTTTTTTCTTGATCTACATAATAATATCAAATTTAACTTATTTAATTATCATTATATTCAATTTAACCCAAAAAATTATATTATGAAAAAATTACATTTTTGCCCCTAATATTTCAGCATCTTTATAATTTAGTCCTTAGCTCACAAAAATTCAAATTCTTGCAATTAGGTCCCTACCCATGTAGCTGAAATTCCTTTATTAACATAGCAACCCATATTTTTCATTTATTTCAATATTTAACCACAAAATTTCCACATTTCACAAATAAATTCGTAATTAAAAGTTTTATAAAAAATCTTTTAACAAATGTTGTTTATCTAACAACAACCATTTATTTTCTATCATCAAACATAAAAATACATATACATTCATCAATGGAAAAACCCTAAACCTTTAAAAGTCTTGCAAATTAGTCCCTGGGCTCGCTAGATTAATTTACAACGACTCTAAAAACATAAAAAATATTAAAAACGGGACAGAAATCGTACCTAATTGGAGAAAATGCCTCGACCAAATGTCTAGCCCTAACTATGGTTTTCTCTTTTATAATTTTCAGTGGAAGACTCCATAAAGAAGATGATACCTTTTTTTTATTAATTTACTTATGTTTATTTATTAATTTACCAATAACCTTAGCTATTAACATGCATGACACTTAATTAAATGCCCATATTTGTCCACTTAAACAACCAACGATCTAATTACCACTAAAGGACTCCCACTTTAAAGTTCTATAGCTATTAGATACCTTTAGATAATAGAACACAACTTTTACACTTAACGCGATTTAGTCCTTTTTATCAAATTCAGTATTCAAACTATAAAATTTCTTAACAAAATTTTCACACAATCATACTATCATGCCTTACCTGAGGCTTGGCCCATTTTTAAACAAGCCTTATTTTTTTTGAAGCCCATTTTTTGGGCTTATATTTTTGCCCAAACCCTCTCACATTTCGGGCGGGCCTTTGGGTCGGGCCGTGTGGCCAGACCCATAATCAGGTTTACCCATGTCTCAGGCTGTGTGGACATGAATTTGCCCAAAATCAAGCCATTTCCAATGCCATAACATGCAGAAACCTATAGGTCTTTTGTGCACATATCTAAGACTTCTAATCCTTAGGAAAACATGCATATAATGACCAATTCAGTAGTACTATATCAACCAACCAATATGCCATTCAAGGTACCTCAATTACGTTCATTCAAATCTTACCTAAACATGTATATCTTACCACTTTTCAATCATACACATCTAGCTCAATGCCTTCCCAAAACATATAAGATCTTGATTGTATTGAAACCAATTCAACACAAACCATTTTAGCCATTCAAACATGCAACATAACATATCCATATTAACATATGCTAACAAGGGATCAAAAGTACCAAACCAAGTACCTTATACAAACCAAGTCATCAAACAAACATTCAACTAAATATCATTATAAGTCCACCTATACATGTCATTATAACCCTGGCCAAAACATGAAAAACTACCGATATTTATGCTAGATAGTGTGATAGTTCTCCGATGAGCTTCCAAACTGATCGAACTTTTGATTATCTATAAAACATAGGAAAGAAACCTACGTAAGAACATAATGCTTAGTAAGTTCGTAGAACATGAAAAACAACTTACCATTTCATCTAAATAACATTAAGTATATGTATAATGTAATCCAACGATAAGCTTGGCACAGGCCTAAGCATCATTATCAATAGTGCACAAGTTAGTGCAGTATTACATAAGTTACTTGAATTAAACATAACATAAGCCATTTCTACATGAACACAGTTCATTTGATTCATTTACCTTTTTATGTGCATATGCATTATTCCATTTGGAAACTTACCTTTTCAGGTCCTTCTAATGCCCGTCGAATCAACTAGAATATCATCAGATACTTGGGAAAGCTCACATGAAGTGTGCTTAAACATATAACCGTAACCTTTTCTTTACATCATTGCTCACACGAGCTGTGGATCGAAATGTAAACTACACGATGCTTTTCACACGAGCCGTGGAGAATCCGCAACAAATGCAGGGCCTCAGCCATCGATAGGACATTCAAGACTAGCACCCAAAACATGAAATCCCTAATGACATGTCATTTGTATCCTACGAATTCCTAGGGTTCCACCGGGACTCGATAACCTTCATGGCATTTCTTTGGATATACATTGATTAATAGCTTTAGAAATACATAATAACATACAATTGAGTAACATGAATATAGTAATCCGTACATGCGAACTTACCTCGACTACTAAGGCGTAGGGACATAATCGACTAATCCGAGGCTTTAGCTTTTCCTCGATCTAGATTCGTATGTGTTCTATCTTGATCTAAATAGAAAAATTCAATCCATTTAATATCCCCAGCATTCGATTTAGACCACATTCATATTTTTTTAAATTACTATTTTGCCCCTAACATTTTAACTTTTCAAAATTTAGTCCTTAAACTCATAAATTGAAATTTAAACATTTTAATCCTCTTCTCAAGCTAGTCGAATTCTCTAGGGACTTAAACCAAACCATACAAACCATCATTTCATAAATTTAGCATGAACTTTTACTATTTTTTAAAAATAGGTCCCTAAATACAATTTTCATTAAAAATCACTTTACAAAACTTGTTTATTTATCAACAAGGACTCATAATCTATCATTAAACATCAAGAATCATACAAATCATTCATGGAATCACCCTCAATCTTTAGCAGTTTTACAAATTGATCCCCGGGCTAAGCTAAAACGACTTCAAAAACAAAAAAATCATTAAAAATAGGACACGAAAACACTTACATGCAAGAGAGGAAACCAATCGAATGATCAAACCCTAAAATGGATTCTTCTCCTTCAATATTTCGGTGGAAAAATAACATGAAGAAGATGATACATCTTTTCTTTACTTTAATTTTACGTTTATTTATTAATTTACTATTTTAACCTGAGCTTTAAACTTAAAAATCACTTAATTTGTGTCCATAAAAGTCTATTAACTATTTGAATGGTCTAATTATCATCTAAGTCCACTCAGTTTAAAATTTCATATGAATTTAGCCATTTTAACAAATAGAACTCCACTTTTGCACCTTTTATGATTTAGTCCTTTTCACTTAATTATACATGCAAACATCAAAATTTCTTGATGAAATTTTAATACAACCCTAATAAGATCCCATAAACATTAAAATATTAATAAAATAAAAAATTTCTCATCAGATTTGTTGTCCCAAAACCACTGTCCCGATTTCACTAAAAATGGGATGTTACAAATGTGCTGATAATGCCTTGTATATAAGTAATGGAAGAGGATTTAGCCGTGGATCTCTGGTAAGGATCCACCATTAAGAGCCGTGATCTCTTGCACACATGCGCATTAAAACAAATAATTTTTGAAAAACTATTTTGTGGAGTGCTTTTAACTACAAGCGTACAATGTTAGTTGTAATATTTGTAGTTCCGATGGAATAATGAGTGTAACAGCCCAAATATCGGTGTAATCAGAACAGTGGTTTTGGGACCACAAATCAGAGTTGAAAATAAAATTTACTTTATTTTATTTATGATCCGTATTATATTAGAAATGTTGTGTGAAAATTTTGATAAGAAAATTTTACTGATTATGTGCTTAATTACGAGAAGGACTAAATCGCGTAAAATACAAAAGTTAAATTCTAGTAGCTACAAAGATTGAATAGCTATGGAATTCAAAACTTGAGGTCCTTATATGGTAATTAGACCATTAATAAAAAATTGGTAGATATTTTTGGATGATTCATCCATGGAAAATTAGAAAAAGGCTAAGGACTAAATTAGAAATTAAAATTATTAAAGATGTCAAATTGATTAAATAGAAATGAAAATAATTTTTATCATCTGCTTCCCCAAAAAAATACATGGAAACCCTAGGAGAGAGAAAAGAAACTTTCATGGCCGAATTGGGTAAGTTTCCTTGGCCCGTTTTTAGTAATTTTGATATTTTTAAAATCGGGATAGCTTAATCTATCTATTTGGGGGATTAATTTGAGAAGTTATCAAAGTATGGAAAATGGGTCATGGATGTATATGCTAAAAATTAGAAATTTATGGTAGAAAATGAAATGTTGTTGATAGATAAACAACTTTTACAAAGTGATTTTTGATGAAAACTTGAGGGACTAAAATGTAAAGTTTTGAAATTGAAGAAAGATGTTGAATTTTTATGAATACATGTGCTGTAAATTTTGTAATGGGATTTCGGTTAGGCTTGGAATAGGGAGTAAATTGCACAAATTTTATTTTCCGAGCCTAAGGATGAAATGGGAATTAATGAAAAAGTTAAGGGAAAATGATAATTTTCCTTAAGATGTAAATTGAGTCCAAATGAGTATGAAATATGATAAATTGATGTAAAATTTACTTGTATAGATCCAGATAGACCAAATTCAAAGCTAGAACGAGGAAAGAGGAAAATGTTGAATTAGTAGATTTTACGTACACGAACCTTGTCGAGGTAAGTTCGTGTAACTAAATTATGTATTTTATATGCTTGAATTAGATGTTGTGTTTCTGAATTGTATAAATATCATATATGTATATGACATTGAAAATATACCTGACAAAGCCCGATCAACGATAATGCCCGATAAAGGATAAACGATAAAATGTTACTTTTATGCTTGGAATGAATGTGGAATGTGATCATTTAAATTATATGAATTTTATAAATGTATGAAATAATCACATGTCGGGGAATTCTTGGAAATGTTAAATCTCGTTTGAATAAATGGAAAACCGATGGATATGTGATTTTCGAATGAATTAGGTCTTGCATTTGTTGCTGACGGGATTTAGCTCGGACGAGTAATCCTATTAACCTCATTACAGAAAAGATTTAGCCCGGATAGGTAATCTTGATATAAGTCCTCTCGAGCATATGTTATAGATTGGATTTAGCTCGTACGGGTAATCCAGAACAAGCTCTTTTGAGCATATGTCATAAAAAGGATTTAGCCTGGACTGATAATCCTATTGCATACATGTGTGGCTCAAGAGTATGCTCTTTGATATAGTACCCTATGGGTACCATTGGACATGAATTGACGGATCTTGATTCATACACCTCGAGTGTACTGCCTGCGTATCCATCGATATTTTAGATAATTTCAACGGGTAAAAGTTCTTGATATGAGAAGATATGAAGAAGAAATGAGTTTTTACACATATCGACCTGAAATACATGAAAAGACGATACGTGATAATTGATATATGGAAATATGAAATGATGATATGGTACATGGAATTTTTTTAATGAGTATGTACATCTTTGATTATAGAGTTGTACACCTTGAGTGTAGTAATCATGACCTTGATATTCCGAGTAATATGGGTAAAGTTCTGATAAGAAATGATCTGAACTTGAGATGAACTGTAATGAAATTGTACTTGTAATATAAAGAGATGATTTAGACATGTTAAATGAATACATATTGTGGAAAGCATATGTGCATGGAAACTTGATTGTTGTTGAGCCCATATATGTTTGTAATGTTATTATGGATTATATGACGAATAAGTGCAATGAGGGTATGTGTAGGCTTCAGGGAAAATTGATTGAAAATGCCTTATATAGTTACCTCAAAATAGAATGAATGGTAAGTTAAGTACCATGTTATATGAACTTACTAAGAATTTATGCTTACTTAGTTTTATTTCCTTGTTTTACAGTAAATCGAAAGCTCGTTGGATTGGAAGCTTGGCGGAGATCACTCACACTATCCATTGGCCCATGTTGGCACAATATGGTAAATCAATTATGGTTGTAATGGCATGTATAGGATATATTGGCCATATTGGCATGTAAATGTAAATGATGCTTATAATCTAGCCATTGCTATGGTTAGTAATGGTTTGTTTTAATATACTTGTAATGTAAAACTATGGTAGGTACATATATGTTAAGTAGTTGATCAAACTACGTCTAACTTGAGGACTTAACTAAAGGAAGATTATAGGCATGTATGCATGAAATGATATGCCCTGATTAATGATGGAATTTGCTTGATTTGAGTGCTTGAAATGGTTGGTATTTGGATGTGTGATTCAAGTGCAGGTCATTGGTATGATTTTGGGTAAGAAATGAAGTTAGGCCGTGTGTTCCCTACACCTTAAATTCGAGAGAATGGAATGTTTAGAATTGAGCACACGGGCAGAAACACGGCGTGGGTCTCAATCGTGTGTTCTACACGACTTAGAACATGAGTGTGTGTCTTGGTCATGTAAAACCTGCACCTAATTTCGAAATGAATTAATTAACTACATGGCGTGGGTCTCAATCGTGTGGTCTACACGACTTAAAACATGGGCGTGTGGCATGGCTGTGTGCACAAGTCAGAGAGTTACACAGCGTCGAACACAGCATCTAGCACGGGCGTGTCCTAGGGTCACAGGGGCATGTCCTTTGGGCCACACGGGTGTGTGAGCCCTGTAACTTGGAAACTTTTTGAAATGTCATGAAAAAATTCTTAGAGTTCCCGATTAAGTTCCAACTTGATTCTAATGCTCGTATTGGGCCTCGAGGGTCCAATTAAGGAACATTTTGAATGATCTTGGTTAATGAAAAGTAATTTACTTAAATTATTTGTAAAATGTTCTGGAAGTTTTAGTAATGTTCTGAAGCCCTGTTCTGATGATGGATAGGGGTTAGGGGTGCTACAAGGAGTATTCCAAGGGGTCGTACCCAAAGGATTGCCAAGTGGGTAAATGTGTTTATCATGTTAATTACAAGTTAAAAAATTACTTATCTAATCGAGTTAGAAATTACTAGTGCAAGTCCGAATAAAATGATTTATAAACTATAATCAAACTATTAAATAAACTAACTAAGCTAAACTTTCTTCCCAATGTTTTAGATAATGTTAATGATTAAATGATGGTCGATTTATTGGTTGAGTGCTAATTAAACTAATGAGCTTACACTATTTTCATTGGTTGCCACTCTTAGATAGGAATCTCCTCTCAGTTCATTCTAGACAAAAGGTACCACCTAAGATTACCTCTTGGTCTCACATAGGCATATAGATTACCTCTCATTCTCCCTACTCGACACGATTATATCGAACTATCTAAGGATAAAATCTCCTCACCATCTCGTTTATCTAGGTTTTCCATTAGAGGCGTCATTTCTAACATATTAAGCATTTCGATATAATCGAACAATCAATCAATCTAGAATAGACATTCAATTAAGCTAATAAATAACCAATCAACCAACCATCCAACGACTAGCACATGATAAAACATAACATCCAAACAAATATTTCGTCGAACAATTAATAAGCCCGATAAATAGATAAGAATAAGAAATGCTCATTTAGATGTGGAAACAATGTCACCCAAAAGCTTTATCCATATTCATTTCCAAAGTCTTTTATAAGAAAGAAGAAAGAAAACTACTAGAATAATATCTAGTCTAAAAAGAAAAGAGAAAAGTTAAACTAAAGAAGAAAAGAAAACCTAACCTAAAAACTATAAACCGTGAATAAATTATTCAGCCACCAAAAAATCTGAATTAAAATGCTTAAATTTTTTTTATAGCCTACTAGCATTTAACCTAACAATGATAATTTTGCCTTTAAGTGAAAAGAAGACAGAATTTGTTTGGACAAAAAATTGCCCTTGTAGTTTTTTCACTTGTTAGACAGTGGCATCACGATACCCACAATAGTCTTGAGATTGAGAGTCTTGGGGATCTCAATATCACAATACCCATGGTCTGGTATTGCAATACCATTGTAGATTGCCTCTATTCTCCTCATTTCAGCAGTATCAAGGGTATCACAACTTTTGTGCTTCGATATCGTGATACCCCATTTCTAAGTGATATTTGTTTATGTTCGGGCCACCGTCGACTCCTTACAACACTCAATGAACTTGTTAGGTTCCCTATCGCATGATTTGTCAATTTGGGACTAAAAAATGACTTAAAACTAACAAAAAAATTTATTAACAATAAAACTAAAAATGGAAAAAAATTTAAAAGACACTTAAATTGCATGAGAATAAGTTCTTTAAGTGTAATGGAGAGCCTAATTTGACATATCAAATTATGGCAGATCAAGCTGCCAAAAGTGCTCAAAAAAACTCCATACGTTAGAGGAAGACTTTGGGAAGATAACGAGAAATTTACTCCTAGTACAAGGCCTCGAAGAAATCGTAGTTATGCGGGGAGGTTTAATTATATGTACCGCAGAAAATCAATGTTTGCATAGAGGGGATTAGTTGGAACCTAATGATAAAAAGAGGTTCTAATAACTATTTTGGAAACACCTCTCATAGAGTTACTTCTCCAGGTAACCATCCCATAATAGAAATCAAAAACTCAAATGGTTGTTCAGGTAACGATCCGCTAGATAATGTAGGCCAAAATAGTATATCATAGAAGGACATGTTACATCTTAAAAGAAAGGCATCATATATAAGGTGGAAAATAAAGAAGAAATTCAAACAAATTTTCAATCCATGTGTAGGGTGAATTGAGTTTTGGTCCTCTAAAGTGGCATGGGTCCTCATTAGTTAACCTAACTATTTGAGGGTTAGCAAATCCTTCAGGACTGATGTAAAAAATGGAGTCTGCAAAGGACTTGTCAAGTTTGGGATGTACACCTAGGAGGACATATCCGAAGAGTTCTTAGGACAGAAGTTTAGGGGGACAACCTCATAAATACATGGCAAAAGAGAGAATGTTGGTAAAGAATTGACAGAATTTGCAGTTATGGTGAGACATATTTGAAATAATAGTAAAAAAACTAGTCCAATGGTTATAATATTGAGAGAAACCATCCCAGAATAATCATGGAGTTGAATGTGTTTAGTTTCTTTTCATTTATTACCTCTACAAGATGGGGTTTATTTTTTAGTTATGCAATAAAGAAACTCACTCAATTCTTTTAAACTTACAGAATTGGGCTTATGTTTTTCGGACTTGTGAGGGATTAAGGATCTTGAGGAAGGACCAAGCTAGACCGTGTTGCAATGAGTGTCATCGTCAGTTTGGTGTCATACACATAAGAAGGGGTATCTTTTAAGGTTTCGTCTCGGGGTTAGATACGTTGTAACTAAGTAGTTTTTTTAGAGATTAAATTTTTAGGGTATTCAATTAGTGTAGGTTAATGGTCATGCTTGATGTTAGACTGAGTCGATTTAAATGTGATATCCTATACTCAGACTCAACGATCAGGCTGGGTAAGGGTGTTACAATTTCACTACATCAATCAGGCAATCAATCAATAATAAAACATTTAATAACATGAACATTCTTTCCGAGGTCTTATACAAGCATACAAATGCTTAGAGTCAGCCTGAGATCAAATAGAGACCTTTTTGTAACATTTTTAAAAATTTTGATCAAGTATACCATAAAAAAATCATTCAAATATTTAATCATATTATAGGTACCTAGATATTGAGATACATAATTATATTTGAGCCTTCGTTGAGCTTATAAAAGAACTTTTGTAAACCCGAGAATGAACAAAGACTAAATTGTAAAGTTTTTAAAATTTCTAGATCATGTATCGATACTCCATGTAAATATCGATACCAATATGAGCTTCGATATTTCAAAAAAAATATTTAAGGCGTAAGGTATTGATACTCAACTTATAGTACCGATACTTAGCTTTGTGTATCAATACTTTCTTTTAATACCGATACCATTTTAACATTTTGTTTGTTTTAAAATGGATTTAAAAATGCAAAATATCGATACTCTGGTAAGTGCCAAAATGTCACACCCAATTCTTTATTAGGTCCAAAATTTAGAAATAATTAGGGGTTAAATTGAAAGAAACTAGAAGTTGACGGTTACCACTAAAAAATCAAGAAAAATTTAGTGGCTAATTTGGACATATTTGACTTCCAATTTTGGTTCAGTTGGATGAGAACCAACTAGTTCGTTAGTGGAAGACAAAATGATTACCATTGGATGGTTTTTTATAAGATTTAGGATCGTGTGTAAAGGGCTACAAATAGATGAGAAGTGAATTCCAGGGTGAATTCTTCTCCATTCTGTTTATTTTTCTCCAACTTTTTATCCTCTTGGTTGTTTCGAAGAAGAGATAATTACGAGAAACTCTGAACGAAGCGATGATCAAGGTTTTTGAGTTGAAAAAGTAAAAAATCTGATGAGTAGGTAAGGTTCTAAGTCTTTCGGTGTTCATAGATTTAAGAAGGAAAGTTAAGAATTTTCAGAATCTTTGAGGGATTCTGCATGTTTCTAGAAATTGAGTTTTTAAGTTGGGATTTAAAACTTTCGTTCTAATGCTTAGCTTCTAGGAGAATGAAAGCTCTGGTGTTCATAATAGCTAAGCTTATAAAGCAAAGATGCATCAGGTGAGTTTCTATACTCGATACATGGATGTGCTTTAAGTGCTATGTATGCATAACGATGAATAGGTATATGAGTATCTCAGAGTGTGTCTGTATGCTTGAAATGGTTATGGTGCGATATATATAATTAATGTGTTCCTTGTTACTATATTTTGTGATAACATGCTTGTGTTTGAGTGTTTATGAATTTCAAAGTAAGGAGAGAAGTTGTTGACGGGATAAATAAGGGAAAATAAGTTCACATTAGATTTCATAATTCGGTGTTGTTGGGTATAAACCACGAAATGCGAAGCTCTGGACCTTATGGAGGGACACTGTGGTGGTCAAGCATCAATGTTAAAAGTGGTGAAATGGAGGAATGGGTAAATGGATAGGGAAATAGAATTTCTATTATATACCGCAATCTGGTGTTGTGTGCAAACTTGATATGCGAAGCTCTGGGCCTTACGAAGGGGACACTACAGTGTTCGAGCATTAAGGTGGGAAATGAGTTGAAATGATTTTGATTGGCTCTTTAGAGTGACACTGTGATGATTGTCCTTTTTGTGTTCTCTTGACGAAGGTGATACCACAATATGTGGAAGAGGATATCGCGATATCTGGGTAGCATTGAAACATGGGGTCTTCCTTCAGATGTGGATATCGCGATACTCAAAGGGGATATCGCGATACCACTAAAGGGAATCCTTGATCTTCTACACTGTCGGAGGTATCGTGATTCTAAGTGTTGGATATCATAATACCCTTGCCCTAGGTGTCATTCTTGCTCGTTTTTGACCTCCAGCACGTCTTTATAGTACTCAAACACATGTTAGGCCTCCGAATGGCACTAGCGGTCATTTTAGGTAAAAAATAGACAAAAAAAGAGAATTTAACTTATTACCCAAAAAGTATGAAAAAAATGAAAAACTATGCTAAAAAATCTATTTTTCTCGAGAAAAAGCTCCTTAAATGCGTAGGAAAAGCCTAATTTTCCACATAGATTTGTGGCAGATCATTCACCAAGACATTAAACATGGGGGATAATGTGTAAGATTGTAGTTCAGCGTTGGCAACATAGAGAGTCAGTCTGGACATTAAACATGGAATATTCCTCTGGGGAAAAAATTGAGGCAACCGACCAAGGTGGGGATCACATGAAAACGAGGAAAGATGCAGGCGTTGACAAGTGATTGTTAGACAATGGGTTTAAGGAATCTGCCGAAAAAGAGAAAAGATGTAGATATAGGAAAATTCAATTAAAACTATATTCAAGGAGGCCAATAGGGCACATGGTGTTAACCTAATTAAAATCATTTGGGGAAAATCATGTGCTGATAATGCCTTTTATATAGGCAATGGAAGAGGATTTATTCAAGGATCAGGGTTAATGATTTATCCAAAAGTGCTACAAAAATTCTGTATGTGAGAGGAAGACTTTGGGAAGATAACAAGATATTTACTCGTAATATAAGGCCTCGTAAAAATCATATTTATACGAGGAGGTTTAATTATATGTATCCCAAACAATCAAGCCTGTAAAGAGGGAATTATTTGGAACCTAAGAATAAAAAGAGGTTCTAATAGGGATGTTTGTCAAGACTACTCTTGTTTGAGGGGAAGCTATTGTAGAAACACCTATCATAGAGTTGGTTTCATAGGGAACAATCCCATAAGAGAAATCTTAAACTCGGATGATTGTTCAGGTAACAATCCGTTAGATATTGTATGCCAAAATGATTCATTGTAGGACATTTTACATCTTAAAAGCAAGGCATTGCATATAGCATGGAAAACAAAGAATTAGTTGAAGCAACTTTTCAACTCATGTGTAGGGTGAATTGAGTTTTGGTCCAGTAGAGTGGCATGGGTCCTCATTAGTTAACCTAACTGTTGGAAGGTTAGCAAGTCCTTTAGGACTACCATAAGAAAGGGAGTCTACCAAACACTTGTAAAATTTGGCATGTAAGCCTAGGAGGACGTATCGAAAGGGTCCTTAGGATGGAAGTTTAATAGGACAACCTCATAAATCTATGGCAAAGGGAGAATATAGGCAAAGAAAGATCAAAACACGTAGTTATGGCGAGACATCTAAGAAAATACCAAAACTAGTCTAATGGCTATAGGATAGAGTAGGTTTAGATTGTTTGATGATCCATCTGTCAATAGATAACTTCAAAAAAAGATGTCAAAATTGCCATTTCAGTTTAAGAGAAATCGTCCTGGAATGATCAGGGAGTTAAAATGTGTTTAGGTTCTTTTCATTTACTACCCCTGCAAGATGGGGTTTATTTTTGAGTTATCCAGTAAGAAAACTCACTGAGTTCTTGTTGTAACACCCCTAACCTGTCTCTATTGCTAAATTAGGGTTACAGAGCGTTAGCTTACAAAACAGAACCTTAACTTCAAAACATAACAACAATGCTATATATTTTGTAATTTATTATAACTCATTCCAATCATAAAAAAAATATATAACTGGGCCTTACATCAAGCCTTCGAGGCGCTAAGAATGAGTTTACAACAAACAGGAATCAATTCAAACAAATATGAAAATTTTCAGAAAAACATGAAAAATTGGGAAAACATGGGTCACACGGACGTGTAACATAGCCCAGACCATTTGGGAAATCGAAGTAAGGACACACAGTCGTGTCCTAGCCCATGTGTTTGCCCGTATGTTTGCCTGTGTGTGTATTCAAAATACGGCCACACGACTGCGCCGTAGGACGTGTGCCAAACCATTTGTACATTTGATGTGGGCCCACACGGTCATGTGGCAGGTTGTGCTTGAATCTATTTTAAGAGTCACGGCGATGTGGTAGACCATGTCTTAGACTGTGTAAAACCTGCACTATCAACAATAAAGACGCAAAGTTGTGCGACTAGGTCGTGTGCGACACATGGCCGTGTGACAACCCGTGTCCTAGGCCGTGTGTACCAAAGTGTACCTTAAAACACAAGTTTACTAAAAATTCTTTCTTACACCCCAAACATACCATTTGCCAACCATTTTGCCTATTCAAAACACACTTAAATAAGACCAAAACATACCAAAGTCACACATATACATCTCATTTACTTCACTCAACCAATGTACCCTTATTGGTTCCATAAAGTACACATCCAAATAACTCATCTATATAACATGAATTTGTGCTTTCATCTTACCAAACACTTAAATGTCATCCATAGTAACCTCATGTAATCATGGTTCCAAACATAAACTTAGCTTACTCATCAAAGTGACTAAATGATCCATACTTGTAAGCATTTTAAGTTTAAACACTATGTACACAAAAGACATATCTAAGCCATGCTCATCAAATAACACACACTAAATTTCAGACATAAAATCCCTATATATGCCATTTATAACCATAGCCAAAATAACTCAAAATCTACTAAAATGGTTGTTG
Source organism: Gossypium hirsutum (assembly GCF_007990345.1). NCBI lineage: Eukaryota > Viridiplantae > Streptophyta > Magnoliopsida > Malvales > Malvaceae > Gossypium > Gossypium hirsutum. Next base: position 43,980,759 of record NC_053425.1, on the reverse strand, counting down.
GATAGTGTGATAGATCTTTGACAAGATTCCAACTGTTCAAGCTTCTGATGATCTACAAAATAAGGAAAACAAATACATAGCCAATAATGCTTAGTAAGTTTGTTTAAGAGAACTCAAACTTACCAAAACATGGTTTCTTGATTAACCATTCAAGCATTTAATACCTATATGCACAATTCTTCCTATACTCACCACATCACAAGTTAGTAACTACATACTTAATCAATTCAAAGTTTCATACAAACCTTTATTAAATGGTTCTTACCATAAATCCTTTTCAACAAACCTTTCCATTTGTTAACCCTTTTAGGTTAACAAGCTTTTTTAACCTTTTAATTGGATATCCGTTTCACATATATCCTTTTCAACCTTTTCATTTGATATCCATTTTAGATATACCCTTTTCAACCTTTTCATTTGATATCTATTTCGGATATACCTTTTTAACCTTTTCAAGAATTCAGAAATACCGAATGTAGTGCCATGGTGTTTTTCAACCATGCTCTTTTCCTTTTCAAGTGTCATATCATAAGGTAATTAAATCCCAATCCTTTCCTTTTCACAATTAAAGGCAATATTATAAATTAAAACATAATTACATACACAAGAAAACTATCAAATATTCTTACTAATTTAATTGCAACACATAATAAAATAAAATATGAACTTACCGTGATAAAACAGTTGTAAAAACAAGGTCGATGATTAATCCACCGCTTTTGCTTTTCCTTGATCTAAGTCCAGTTGATTAGTACCTTAATCTAAATATGAAATTCATCCAATTAAGTATTTCAAATAGCTTAAAACAACCACTTACAACTTATAACTCCTTTTACTGTTAATTATAATTTTACCCTTAACATTTTAAATTTTATACAATTAATCCCTAACACCATAACTTGCAAATTTACCATTTCTTATCGAACATATGTTAACTGATTTTTCCTCTTACCTATATCAACTCACATATTTCCTCAATTCATAAAAATATACATAAAATCTATCATTTTAACAAATAAATCCTAAACCTTAAATTTTTTAAAATTTATTTAACAAAACATGTTCATTTAACTACCAAATTTAATAATATACCATTTAACATCAAAACATACCCAAACTGTATCATAGTAAGTCCCTCAACCTTTAATAATTTTGTAAACTTCCATGCCACACAGTTTAAGTGAAAATGAGCTCAAAAACATAAGAATCATTAAAAACAGGGCTCAAATACCTACCATGCATGAGGAAAATTCAAAATCGAAGCTTTCTCCCCTCCTTCAATGGTTAGTTGGTTTTTTGTAAGCCAAAAGAGGGAAGATGATGACCAAATTTTCACTTTTGTTTTGTTAACATAACATTAATTATTAAATTACTAAACTAACATTTAGAAACTATTAAAATCACACTAAAACATTTCAATCACAATCCACTACCCTAAAATATGTTTTAATTACCATCTAAATCCACTAGATTAAAATTTCATAGCTATTTAACCCTTTTAGCTATTAGAATTCAATTTTTGCATCACTTACAATTTAGCCCTTTTTACTTAATTAACAATTTAAACATTATAATTTCTTAACGAAAATTTAGTACAACCTTAAAATAATCCTATAGACATTAAAATATTACTCACTCATCAGAATTGTGGTCTTGAAACCATTATTTTTGACACCACTAAAAATGGGTTGTTACAACTCTCCCCTTTAAAGAATTTTCATCCCTGAATATCTTACCAGAAAATAGGTTCAGGTATTGCAATTTCTTAGCCTCTTCTGGTTCCCATGTAGCTTCCTTGACCTCGTGACAATTCCATAGAATTTTAACTAAAGCTATACGTTTATTTCTTAATTCTTGAACTTTCCGACACAAAATTTTGATTGGTTCCTTGCTGCGTGACATATTAGGCTGAATTTCAATGTTGACTGGCGAAATCACATGTGAACGGTCAGATCGTTACCGCCACAACATCGATATATGAAACACATTGTGAATCATTTCTAATTCAGATGGTAAGCTGCTAGTCCAATTCTTTCAATTATCTCTTATAACCCGATGAATCCTAGACTGAACTATCCTTTTCGACCAAAACAGAAGACTTTCCTTTAGGGTGATACTTTTAAAAATACTATGTCACTTACTTGATATTCTATATATTTTCTTTTTAAATCAACATAAGACTTCTGACGATCAAAAGCAATTTTTAAACTATCTCAAATCACATTGACTTTTTTTTTTAGTTTTTCGGATTAAATCAATACCAAAAGCTTTTTCTCACTTAATTCAGTCTAGTATAATGGAGTTATGCATTTCTGACCATAAAATGCTTTGTACGGTGCCATTTAATACTCGATTGGCAACTATTATTATATGCGAATTCAAATAACGGAAGAAATTTTTCCCAGCAACCTTTACACTCTAAAATGCAACATCAGAGCATATCCTCGAGTACTTGTATCACTCGTTCAAACTGACCATCAGTCTGAGGTTGGAATGCATTACTAAAATGAAATCGAGTACCTAAAGCATGTTGGAATTTAGCCTAAAATCTAAAAATAAATCTTGGATCTCGATTGGAAATAATAGATGACGGCACCCTGTGAAGTCTAACAATTTCTGCAACATATAACTCTGCCAACTTCTCGAGTGAATAATCTATCCACAAAAGCATAAAATGTGTGGATTTAGTTAAGCGATAAAAAATAAACCAAATGGCATCTTTCTTCCGTAGAGATAACTGTAGTCCTGAAACAAAGTCCATGGTTGATAAATGCCAAATTATACATATCTATACCTCAAATACTTAGCATATTTATGGATGTTTATTGCTAGATTTTTGGATTTTGGTGCTCTTAATCCGGTTATTTCATGTTTTGTGCTCAAGAGAGCACCAAGAGTTGAAAGGATCCAAAAACGAGCTAAAAAGGGATAAAACGGACCAAATCGAGAAGATGACACGGCCTAAGCCTTGCCACATGGGCATCTCACATGCCTGTGGCCTTCGAGGGTGTCGACCAAGGTTTTAACGATTCAAACGGCCTGGCCATTGAGCCCATACGGCGTGGTAATCACGTCACACAATCGTGGTACATGGACGTGTCCCTTTTTCAAAGAATTGTATTTTGCACGAAAAAAGGTACTTAGGGAGGAAGATAGCTAATCCAAAGCCTATATAAACACCCTAAGTGTGACCTAATACGGGGGCCTCTTCCAGAACTTTTCTGGAATATAGAACCACACGCCAGGAATTACTTGAAGAAAGCCAGACGATCCATCCCAAAAGTCAGAGCTACTTCAAGACTGAAGATCTCTCTTAGAATTCCTTCAGGGATTTTAGAGTTTTCTTCATGTTTTGTTATTTTTATACTTTTGAGATGTACTCTTATTTTATTATGAACTAAACCCCTTAGATACCTAAGGGGGATAAAACGTATGATGGATCTTGTTATTATTATTTGAATTGTATGATAAATACTTGATTTGTTCTTAATTATGTGCTCTTAATGCTTGAGTCAATATTTCGGGTATTAATTCATGATTTGATGTGCTTATGCAGAGGAGGAATAGACCCTGCCTAAGAGTAGATTTGACATAATTAAGCGGAGTTGATTGAATGCCTAGAAATAGGGTTACGAGATTTTACCGGATTAGGGTGAAACCTAATATGGGAGTCCATAAAGTGATTCACTACTTCCCTAGGGGTTTTAATTAAGAAAGAAATTTCGATTAATTCAACTAAGGGTTAGACGTTATTAGTCTCAAAAGGGATAATAACATAGGTTAGGGAGTCTCACGGATCAAGTCAAGTGAATAAATCTCCGATTCAGAGTTAGTTAACAAGTGAAATCTAGGTGGATTATTCCTTGGGTGTCGACTTCATTAATTGCTTTTCTTCAAGTCTTTTTCCAAATTTTCTCTTTGCTTTAATTAAATTAGTTAATTAGTTTAGATAATTAGTTTAATAAACAAACCCTTTTATTCTTAGGCTAGATAATAAAAAGATAGTTATTACTAGTACTTTTGGTTCCCTTGGGTACGATATCCCGGTCTTGCCATTACTATACTATTTTTTGATAGGTGCGCTTGCCTTTTTGTCGTGATAATAGTTAGTCTAAGTTTGATCTTCATTATAAATATTTATTATTTGTTACGAATCACGTGATCAAGTTTTTGGCGCCGTTGTCGAGGAATTGAAATATTAGGAATATAAATTTTTATTACTTTAGCCATTTATTTTTCTTGCAATTTTATTTTATTTTATTATTTATTAATTTAATTTTTCTCTCTCTTGGCAGGTTTTATAGTTTTTGACTAGGAGAAACCCATCAGGACCATTACTTTTTGACGAAAAAATTGATTGCACAGTTCGTAGAAATCAAAGAGAAATAAGGCGTAGTTTACGCTAAATGGAGAGCTAGCGAGAAGACGATACTCAAACCCCAACCGAAGAGATGGCCGAAAATCCAGGCGATCAGCTGCCTCCTGCAATTGCAGCTAATCAAAATCCTGCTCCACCTACTATGTATAACTATGCTAAACCTTTTTTAACAGGAAATGAGTCTAGTATAGTTAGACCTGCTATTGTTGCAAATAATTTCGAACTAAAACCTAACACAATTCAGATGATACAACAGTTTGTTCAGTTTGATGGCTTGTAGGATGAGGATCCCAACATGCACTTGGTGAATTTTCTTGAATTTTGTGATACATTCGAAATCAATGGCGTTGCTGATGATGCCATTCGTCTTCGGTTATTTCCCTTTTCACTGAGAAACAAAGCTAAACAGTGGTTGAACTCGTTACCACGAGAGTCTATCACTACTTGGGAACAAATAACCTAGAAATTTTTACTAAAATATTTTTTGCCAGCTGAAACGGCTAAATTACGTAATGATATCTCTTCTTTTGTGCAGATGGATTTAGAAACACTTTACGATGCATGAGAGAGATACAATGACTTACTGAGAAGGTGCCCTCACCATGGGTTACCATTTTGGCTGCAAGTTCAAACATTTTACAATGGTGTGAATCCCTCGACAAGACAAATGATTGACGCAGCTGCTGGCGGAACCATCAAAAATAAAACACCGGAAGATGCCTATGAATTTATAGAGGAGATGTCATTGAATAACTATCAGTGGCAAGTTATGAGGACAAAGCCAATGAAAACAGTCGGCGTCTGTAACATCGATTCAATCACCATGCTCTCAAATCAGGTAGAACTTCTTAATAAAAAAATTGACAGTTTACTTGGTTCTACACAGGTACATCCAGTAATGAGGTGTGACTCAAGCGGAAGAGGTGTGCATACAAAATACAAATCCTTCAATCCTACAACTGAAGAGGAATAAGTCAACTATATGGGTAACAATAACTTTAGATCTCAAAATAATCCATACAGTAATGCTTATAATGCAAGTTGGAGGAACCACTCAAATTTTTCCTGGGGAGGTCAAGGAAATCCAAAGCCACAAAATCCTCAGGGTTTTCAACAGTCACCTTATCAACAGGAGAAAAAACCAAAACCTTGAAGAGATGCTTTCTAAATTTATCTCGGTGTTAAAACCTGTTTCCAAAATACCGAGACAGCACTTAAGAATCAACAAGCATCGATCCAAAGACTCGAAACTCAGATAGGCCAGCTGTCCAAACTAATCTCCGAATGACCATAAGGTAGCCTACCAAGTAATACTGAACCTAATCTGAGGGAACACCTCAATGCAATTAGTGCCCAAGATAAGGAAGGATTCATTACACTTGAGCTAGGATTATAGCAAGACAACGCAATGAACAAAGGACGAGAAGAGGTAAACAATAATGATCCCAAACAGGTAAGTACAAATCATGAACCTCGTGTGCCATATCCTAAAGCGATGATGAAAGACAGAACAGAAGAACAATTCGGTAAGTTTGTCAAACTCTTAAAGAAATTACATATTAACTTACCCTTTATTGAAGTTCTTTCGCAGATGCCCAACTCAGCAAAATTCTTAAAGGAACTTCTAAGCAATAAAAGGAAATTAGACGCTACATTGCATGTGGAACTCAATGCAGTCTGCTCAGCTATTCTAAAGAATGAACTACCTAACAAATTAAAAGATCCAGGGAGTTTTACAATTCTTTGTTTAATTGGTAGTCTATCTGTGAATAATGCTTTAGCTGATCTAGGAGCAAGTATAAATGTTATGCCGTATAAAATGTTTAAACGACTAGGTCCCGGTAAACCCAAACAGACTAGGATGAGCATACAATTGGCTGACAAAATAGTTAGATTTCCTAAGGGTATTATTGAAGACGTTCTCGTTAAAATTGATAAATTTATTTACCTAGTAGACTTCATTGTCTTAGATATGGATGAGGATAACAAGGTACCTTTAATTTTAGGATGACCATTTTTAGCAACTGCCAGAACCATTATTAATGTAGGCACAGGAGAGCTAACACTTCGTGCAGGTGACGATGCACTAACACTCCAAGCACACAACTCAGTCAAAACCTCTAAGACTCAAGCTAAATGCTATAAAACCTGTCAATGATAAAACTAATATTCAATCATCCTTGCAGGAACTTCTTCGAACCAAGCAAATAGAGACAGTGCGCTACTATCACGAAGAGAACAAAGACATCTATGAAGAATGAAGACTACGAATAGAGGAGCTAGACGAATGGTGAGAACACAAACCTAGAACACATGATAAACTGAAACTACCTAAAAACAAGCCCGATACCTCTCCTAATCAACTTAAGGTTGGTGATACAGTCTTACTAGATTCCGTTGATCCTCACATTGTTACTACCACACCAAATGAGGAAATTCCTCTAACTGTACTTAGTATTTTCCCATTCGGTATGGTTGAGGTGAGTCATCCCAAGTTTGGCACTTTTAAGGTAACCAACACCCGTTTAAAACCTTATTTTGAAATTGACAACAGGAATGAGGAGTATGAACTCCTTGAACCACCATGATCATTCAACGGAGAGGTAAGTCGAGCTTAGACTATAAATAAGCGCTTCTCGGGAGGCAACCCGACCACTAACATATTTTGATTTCTTTATTTTTAACTTCTCACACTTCGAATCAATTAACTTAATCTTTGAATTGCAAAGATTTTCAGCATACACAACCAGACACACGGGCGTGGCTAAAGCCGTGGCTAAATAGGGGAAGAGACACGGCCGTGCGATACGGCCGTGTTGAAGCAGGACATGATTTACCCAAAACACGGGGTGCGATAAATCCCTACGACCGTGCGACATGGCCGTGGGTGAACTTGATAGGAACACACGGGCGTGGGAATGAAAACCCATGGGCGTGCTAGGGACAAGGCTCGATTCTGTTTCTTCAACACGGGCGTGCGCCATGCCCGTGCCCTTCAGCCGTGTAAAACAATCCACGGACATGCTACCATAAAACACGGGTGTGGGAGAAGCGAACAAAGCTAGGCATGGTCATGCGAGATGGCCGTGTTTGACACACGCCCAAGACACACGGGCGTGGGACAATAGCTGAACACGACCTAAATTGAAAAATTCTAAAAACACGGGCTCATCCTCAAAGTACACGGGCATGGCCCTAGGCCGTGTGACCCTTCCCTATATAAACAAACCACTATTCATCTTTTTCGTCCTTTCAAAACCCTAGCCGAAAACTCCTCCTCCCCACTCCCTAATCCTTATTCTGGCCACCATTCCCAAGATTCTCACTTCCCCAACCCTCAAACCACCCTGAAGTCCATTCCCCTTGCATTAATCCCCACTTTCCCCTCTCTATACCCTCAATTTTTCCTCCACACGGCTATACCCCCGCGTCACACGCCCGTGCGTCGTTATACAGCAGCCTTTGGTTCACTTTCTCAACTTTGTTTTTCCTATTTGTATTGCTACATTAGTGTTCTACATGCTTTACATAGATACTGTAATATTTTTCTTTAGACAAGTAAATAATTTGCCTTAGAATTTTCTATATTTGAATTATTTAAGCCACTAAATAGCATATACTAGTTTTAGGCCTCTTGCTTAACTACTGATGTTCTTGGATTCTATCAATGCTCATAAATTTTCAGGTACATTATGTCATCATCAAGAGGAAAGAAGGCCGCGGTCCCATCCTCAAAGAGATGTAGGGGACTGGGTCTTCCTCGGTGCGTGCTACAGCTGAAGTTCGGCACCCGTTCCTTGAATTTCTACAAGCTTCGCAGGAGGAGCTATTTTAGATACTATGCGCACGACCCATCACCACAGGTCGCTGCATCGACTGGGCTGCCATAGAGCAAGTGTAGCTCACTAATGTCATCCACGCCTTCCTGTCCACAGGCCCATGGTAACGGTTCTTCACTATTATTGAGCCCACTTATTTAGAGCTAACTTTACAATTATGCTCTACTTTTCATTTACAGGTGGTGATGAGGAACAATGGCGACCCATGCACCATTCACTTCCGATTAGGCGGTCTTGTTCGTGCGATGAGTGTCCCAGAGTTTGGAGTTGCTTTGGGACTTTACACTGATGAGTTTATGGAGGAGGAGGACATGAATGCACTCTCACGCAATATCCACATCTCCCCCTCTTTGTGCTGAAAGGGTTTGGCACCACTCTCTTTCGCCTACGACCCCAGCCGCTCGAAGGCCTCAGGTCTCCCCCCTTCCCTACGATATCTCCATGCTATATTGGCACACAACTTTACCGGGAGGAGAGAGAGCATCGACGTCGTCACCACACATGATGCCTACTCTTTATGGTGCATGGCAAATGCATACATGACCGACTTAGCATACTTCATTGCTTTCGCCATTCGCCATCAGACTGAGTGACATAGGAAGGGAGTGATCTCCATCGGCCCCTACATGACGCGCCTTGCCAGACACTTCGGCCTCCTCAACACTGCGGCCCAGTCATCAGTGCTTACCTTCACAGGTCAGATGTCCCCATAGGGCATCACGATTATGTTACACATGAGGATGATCGAGCCCCGACGTGGGACCTATCCTCCGCAGTACCGTCTCTCGCATGCCATTAATGGGGAGGATATTGAGGACATCCCTGATGATGTTCCCCCACAGCATGAGGAGCCTTCTACCACGCCACCTAGGGAACGACTGACTCATGTGGCTACTTCATTGGCGCACCTTTCCGACCGACTTGCCCATTTCGAGCAGTATTGCACTACACAGTTCGAGATGATCCATGAGCGAGATCGACGACGGGACCGACAGATGGGTGATATGCAGGCCATGATGCAGCTGCTGTGCCACCACTTTCACATCGCCACTCTAGCACCACCACCTGAGGGCCCCACTGACGAGGATCATTGAATGCTCCTATTTTTTATTTATTCTTATTTTTATTTTATTTATTTTTATTTTTCTTTTGATTTTTATTTTCATTTCAATTTTGTTATTTTATTTTGAAAGACATATCTATATTAGTAAATTTTACTTTTTCAATTTTCTGGTATTTCTAACAAGTAATTCCACTACGCTCTCTTCCACACCAACTCTTAATAAGCTCTTCATGATTCTACAGACTTTCAAGCAAAGCTGCTAGGAACATTTTACGGAATGAGGAAACAAACGGGAAACAATACCTCACGAGTGCCATGTTCAACGACCCAATTTCTTCATCTAGCCAAGAATAATGGCAACTACCACATTCCCCGAACACTCCATCCTCAGAATTAAGCTCCGCATCCATATAACAGGGAGTTTCACCTCCCTTCCTCTTATGATTTTCTTTATTTTGAATAATGTATCTTTGAACATTGAGGGCAATTTACATCTTAAATGTGGGGGGGAGAACATGAAACCTAACTTTTTGCATTATTCTTAAATCCCTGAATTTCGTCTTGTGCTCAAGTGATTTTCTCATAATATTAATAGAATGAATTCTGATTGATCTATAATTATTGTTGATATGTTGTGAATTAAACCAAGGGAATTATGCATGATTATTTGATTATAGGACCTTAAAGAATCGAGCATGATAAGTTGATATTTTGAGAACTAAAATTTTTTGGATTATATTCCTAAATTGAGGTATTATCTTGAAATCTTAAAGTATACAGGAATGACATCAAAAACCCAAATTTTTGATGAGATTTGTGAGCCTTTTGAGCATATAGCTTTCTTTCTTGCTCACTTCTTTTGTGGTTTGAGTGTGTCAACATTGAACTATTATTCTAGAACTTGCTTCGATTATACATATCGAGATCACATGTATGATTTGATATACTGAGATGATAAAGGCACTTAGGATTTAACCCATTTACTCCATAAAAAGCCTTCCCACATAATTAAACCCTTAGTGAAACCCCTTGAGCCTGCTAACCCTTTTTCATTGATTAACCCTCATCATTAACCCATTTACCCATTATTGTTGAAATCCTCCTACTGAATTTGACCCTTTTTATCGAGATTGAATTTAATATTGTTACCTCGCTATGTTCACCATTTTTTTTTACTGAATCATGAAGTATGATTTCTATATTGTATCTATTTGATTTGTTCTTAAAAAAAGTAATTCTCAGCAAGCTAAAGTTGTCATGAAATCATGTAAAATAGTTCTAGATATTTGTTTGTGGTTCAGTAATTAAGTTTTTGATAGTGGGGTAATATATTGAAATTATCTCTATTCTAACCCTTGTCTCTTTAGCTTGTATCCATACCTGTAACCTAAACCCCGTTACAACCATGCAAATACCTTTTTGATTAGTGTATCATATCAATTACAAGTGGTGGAGATTTGATTTTCATGCAAGCCTATGGTAATAACTTTTCATGTTAGACAATCGAGTGCTTAATCTTGAACCTTAAACACTTTGACTGATTTGAGTGAATCTTTAGTGAGGATGTCATCTCTTGTATATTTAGGACTAAAGTTAATTACTTAGAGGAAGGAGATTACCTATGATTTTATTATCAAAATATTCGATTTAGATTGTTTGAGGCTTTTAATACCCCTATAGTTGAATTCTCACTGTATGATTTTCTGTGGAATAACTTGTAACATTATCAGTAATGATTATGTGATTGAGAAGAATGAATTCTAGCAGTAAATGAGAATTTTGCTTGAGGACAAGCAAATGCTTAAGTGTGGGGGTATTTGATAAATGCCAAATTATACATATCTATACCCCAAATACTTAGCATATTTATCGATGTTTATTCCTAGATTTGTGGATTTTGGTGCTCTTAATCCGGTTATTTTATGTTTTGCACTCAGGAGAGCACCAAGAGTTGAAAGGAGCCAAAAACGAGCTAAAAAGGGACAAAACAGACCAAATCGAGAAGATGACACGACCTAAGCCTTGCCACACGGGCATCTCACACGCCCGTGGCCTTCGGGGATGTCGACCATGGTTTTCACGATTCATACGGCCTCACCATTGAGCCCACACGGCCGTGTACAATTCAACGGGTCGAACACGGCCTGGTAATCACGTCACACGGCTATGGCACACGGGCGTGTCCCTTTTTTAAAGAGCTGTATTTTACATGGAAAAGGGTACTTAGGGAGGAAGAAAGTTAATCCAAAGCCTATATAAACACCCTAAGTGTGACCTAATAAGGGGGCCTCTTCCAGAACTTTTTTGGAATACAGAACCACACTCCAGGAATTACTTGAAGAAAGCCAGACGATCCATCCCAAAAGCTGGAGCTACTCCAAGACTGAAGATCTCTCTCAGAATTCCTTCAGGGGTTTTAGAGTTTTCTTCTTGTTTTGTTATTTTTATACTTTTGAGATGTACTCTTATTTTATTATGAACTAAACCCCTTAGATACCTAAGGGGGATAAAACCTATGATGGATCTTGTTATTATTATCTGAACTATATGATAAATACTTGATTTGTTCTTAATTATGTGTTCTTAATGCTTGAGTTAATATTCCGGGTATTAATTCATGATTTGATGTGCTTATACAGAGGAGGAATAGACCCTGCCTAAGAGTAGATTTGACATATTAAGCGGAGTTGGTCAAACGCCTAGAAATAAGGTTACGAGATTTTTCCAGATTAGGGTGAAACCTAATATGGGAGTCCATAGAGTGATTTACTACTTCCCTAGGGGTTTTAATTAAGAAAGAAATTTAGATTAATTCAACTGAGGGTTAGATGTTATTAGTCTTGAAAGGGATAATAACATAGGTTAGGGAGTCTCACGGATCAAGTCAAGTGAATAAATCGTCAGGTTCAGAGTCAGATAACAAGTGAAATCTAGGTGGATTCCTCCTTGGGTGTTGACTTCATCAATTGCTTTTCGTCAAGTCTTTTTCCAAATTTTCTCTTTGCTTTAATTAAATTAGTTAATTAGTTTAGATAATTAGTTTAATAAAAACCCTTTTATTCTTAGGCTAGATAATAAAATGATTAAATGAGCCACATTTAAAACATGATCATTCTTTTTCTCGGCATTCGCCAAAATGCTTCCCGCCACAATGTTGATAATCTGGTTTGTTAACATTACGAACACTACCAACACTAGTTGTAGGGGTTGCCTAATATCTCGAGTTGCCCTACTTCCCCCGTTCTCTTTTGGAAAATCCAGATGAAGCGATGTACGATTGTAGAAGTATTTTATTTTCTTTGAGGGAAAAGAGTAAGATTTTTCTATCGGTCGTTTATCCCTATCTCAAAATTCCGAGTTTGTGTTTCTCTCTTCTTTGACGAGTTCTTCCGTTTTATGCGCTTGATCCACCAAAACAAAAAATTCTTTCAATTCAAGAATCCTGACAAGTAATTTAATATCTTCATTCAACCCATCTTCAAAATGGGTACACATAATAGCCTTAGTTGGAATACTTTCTCGTGCATATTTGCTAAACTGTACAAATTCTCTTTCATACTCAAATATAATTTTACGACCTTGCTTCAGCTCCAGGAACTCCCTTATTTTCTTATCCAGATATCTATTACTAAAATACTTCTTTTTAAATTTTGATTGGAAGAAATCCCAACTTACGAAATCTTTTGGTACCACAACTATTAAAGTGTTCCACATTGAGATTGAGTCTTTTAACAGAGGTATTGCACATTTTAAACAATCAGTATGTAACACCCCTTACTGGTATTCTGAGCCCGGAATAGGGTACGGGGCATTATTGGACTTCAACACCAACAAACGTGTAAAATTGGGTCATAAAATTTCATTCATGTTAAAAATATTCATACACAAGCATATCGTCTCTTATACTGGCCTACAAATCCCAAAACATACATTGGAAATGGTCTGGGACTAAATCGAGAACTTTGAAAACTTTTGGGAAAAGTTAAAATTTTTTTCCATGAAATAGGGTCATACGCCCGTGTGCCTTTGACATGCCTATGTCCTCAAGCCGTGTATATCTCCATTTATGACATCAGCAAGCAAATTGAACCACAAGATCCATGTGCTAAGGTTGTGTTCCCTACACGGTTGAGACACATGGCCGTGTCTCAGCCCGTGTGGCCAACACTTAGGCGATTTTCGAAGCCTTTATGTTTCCTTTAATCCTTCACATCTTTATACACACCAAGGAAACATTTCATGGCATCATTTTAATTCATGGTCATGACCATCTCAAATGGTCATAAAGCATGCATCCAACACACACGACATAATACCCACCAAGCATGACAAACAACCACAATCACATTATAGGCATGAAGATATAACATAGATAGATAGGTTTACACACCATAATCAAAATAAGACACACCTCTTGGCCATATACAAATAGCTCAATATAGGCCAATACATTTGGCTACTCATAAATGTATATATAATAAAACCTAGTCCCTATTCATGCCACTCACTTGAACATGCTTAACATCTATCAATATTCCAAGGGTGATGGCTTGATAGTGTGATTCTGCCTCCAACAATCTCCAATCCCGAGCTAACCTGACAGCACTAAAGAAAAGGAAAGGAAGGGAGTAAGCTTCATAGCTTAGTAAGACCGTATGAAAATAATAAGTAACTTATCAATTTGCTTCTCAAGGTAATACAACCATATTCGCACTTTTACTTATGTTCAGATCAAGCTGTTTCATCGTGTCATAGTCACTAAATTATTTATATTTAGAGCTACAGAACTCCAAATTAAGATCCGTAAATTTTCTCCGAAACTAGACTTACATATCTTCTTACCATAAATTTTCAGAATTTTTTGGTCTAGCCAATAAGTACAGTTTATTCTTTAAAGTCACCCTTGTTTCACTGTCTGACAGTTCCGACCCCTTTTCACTAAAAATAAATTATCTCCTAATATGGGACTCGGATCCCGTCTATTTCTCTTGAAAGTCGGCTCATTAAGAATTATAAGCATATAAATTATAACCAATAACTATTTTTTACAATTTTTAATGATTTTCTCAAATCAGAACAAGGGATTTTGAAATCGTTCTGACTCTGTTTCATGCAAATTCAAATATCTCATAATATGAAATTCTTTTGCTTACACCGTTTCCTTGATAAGAAACTAGACTCGATAATATTTAATTCCATATTTTATTTAATTTCTAAACCTCTTTCCACTATTTTTGGTGTATATTTAAAGTTATGCCACTGGGGCTGTCGAAAACTGTATTAATGCTAATCTTACTCTTTCATAACCATTTTTAAATAGCCATTTATGCCAATCCATTTCTTCTTTCATATTCATTAGGCCACAATATAAAAGGGTAACATATCATGTCTCAACTTAATTTGTCCTAAAAGCCTCAGACATAATCATCAATCACATTGATCATATATTTGTACATCATAAACTTAAACCAATAATCACAGGGTCATTTTCATTGTGCTTATGAATCCACAACTTCATGAAATCAAGAGTCATATCATTATGTACATACCCGTACCATCTCATAACATAATCAAATTGATTCTCACCATGATGTACCCCATTGGGTCTATTGTCAAATCATTCTTGGAGCTACCCATTGAACACTTGGGATACTATGGGATACACAGAAAGCTTGCACATAAGTGCCACATATGTAGCCAAGGCTACCTCATATCACATATCACATATTGCTCGTTCTCGACCTGATGACAGGCCTGCTCACACAAGCTGACAGTCAGGACGTAGTGACACGGGCTGCTCACATAAGCTGACGGGTGTTCGCAACACATGCTAGAATACCCAACGACTAGTAGGACACAAGACCAGCACCTGGATCCTCAATCACATAATCGCATATCACATGAGCTCAAAATCACATAGTTCCTAGTGACATGTCATATTGTATCCTAATATATCCCTAAGGTTCAAATGAGATTTTTCTCAAAAACACACCTTCGACGAACTCAATCACATAGACAACCACATTCTTCATGCTGAAGGATTATCACATAATCTCACATAATGATAACAATATTGTCACTTACCTTCAAGTGTGTAACTTACAAGTCATGCAAGATTCAAAACATTTATATATATGCTAATCATTGCATTATTCACATGCAAACTTATTCGTTTCCAATGGAATATCATATTCCATCAAATTTCCAATGTATCCAATCATTACATAAATATTATTAACAATTGGCATCACTTTTTCATACACAATATCATCAACATATAATTTAATACAATTATAGCAAGATAGATTTCAAGTATATTAACAATATCATGGATAATATGTTTATTTAGTCATACAGGCTTACCTCGAATGCAATTTCAGTTAATTACCCCATTTTAGTCCATAACCTCGTACTTTTCGATTTAAGCCTGAATCTCAATTTCTTGATCTAAAATGATAAAATTCACTACTTTAAATCGTCATATTCACTAATACATTCCATGTAACACCCTAAACCCAGCCTAGACGTTATGGCCAAATCTAGCGTGTCACATCGAAGTGCTTTTCGAAAAAACATGACTTATCCATTTTTAAATTAAAGACCCTTTAATTACCATTATCAAATTATCTCGTCACAAAGGTTGCTAGATTATTTGCCTTTGGTAAATCAACTCATCTTAAACTGTGGAAGCATTTTGAAAACTTTGAAGTCTAAAACTCGTGTTTTAGAAACCAGTAATTGTTTTATAAACTCGCCATTACCTAAACTAGTAGTTTTAAATAAAACATATAATCGAAAGCCCAAATGAAATTAAAACCCACAAACAGCCTTATCACAGAATTAAAAACCCAAAAGTGAAATTTAAATTAAACAAAGTCGAATGCAAGACGCAGTAGTTGTGTGGCCACCTCCAAGTCCCTTGCAGCACCGAATCGTCTAAGGCTGATGATTAATTGAACAGTTAAAAGGAAAGGGTTAGTTCACGAAAACTCAGTGTGTAATCCCCTAACGAACAACAGAAAAAGAATATGCAAAATAGTCTGGGCTGTAGCCTTATTCAGTAGCAGAGCAGTTTGGGCTTTAGCCCTATACAGTAGTAGAGTGAGCCCAAGCCCAAAACAGAATCAATACAGAGCAAATAAGTATCCCAACCCAATCCAACCAGCACTATAACACCCTTATCCTGTAACCGTTGTCGGAATAGGAAAGGGGTATTACCAGACTTGTAACTCATGTCGGAACAGTAAAATTTTTAACTTTTTCTTGAAATAAAGATCATTCATTTAGATAAATGCTAAATACAACCAGGGATAAAATTAAACTTCTATAAGTACACATTCAAAAGATGCCATTTTTGCATGGCTTATATACATTAACCAGAATATTATTCCGCTACTAGTTTATTCTATATATGCCATAAAATAATCCAAAACATAGCAGTACCAAACAGTGGATAGTGATAGTGTGACGAGTTGTTGACGATCCCCGAGCAAAGGCCAAATTTTATAATCTATAAAACAAAGAAATGTAACAACAAAGTAAGCTTTCAAGGCTTAGTAAGTCTTAAGTAAAACAATTAACTTTGATGGATTAAATACATTTATAACTTACACAAAATCCAAGTGAAGTCTCGATGGGCTTAATAAGCCTACACAAGTACATAATACATACCTGGCTAACTTAATGTGCTGATCATCCGTAATTGTTGATTTATTACTAAGTCGCTTAAGATTAGGCCTTACACAAATCACGTTTTGAAATGTCAAGATATATCACCATTCGGTCAAATAGATTAAACCCTATGTATGCACATGTAATTCATCTATTTCATCCAAATTTAAGAGTATATACCCCTTCGCATTTAAAAACATCCATGCTACTTTTAGTTTAATCAGTCGAACTAAAACATAACACTATAATCACATTCGGTTTCCATATTTGGAAGCACATATTCATGTTTTCATCTTACATAAACAATTTGATAGAGTCAATACCCGTTGAATGTAACTTATAACCATCTCATAAGTGATTCCCCAAGTACATTTGTAATACAAACGAAATCGAGTTCACATAGCAAGTAAGTATCACTTATCATATACTTAACCTTTGTACACTTACCATTTCCATAGTTACCAATTACCAATTCAATCTTTCAATACCTCTAACCACTTAATCATATGCATTCATTTCGTGCACATACATAATTGTATATATGTATTTAGGAGCTTAGTTCTTTAGTTCATATTCACATTAATATTTCAAATAATCAAATCATGACAAGTATTAAAGTTTCTTATACGTATATAAAGGACCAAACATATTCCTTATCACATATACATAAATGACCAAACGCAATCCATACCTTGTATTTGCACATCCTGCCGAATACAACTCAAATTAGTAAATTTTATGAAACTAATTAAATCCTTATCTTAAAGATATACAAATGGTCTTCGGTTTGAAATAATTCAAGGCACTTAGCCATAGCCTGCTAGGTTTTAAAAAAAATCCAAATCCAGTTACCAGTACCAAGCCTGCGGGACTTTAAGCCCGGATATATCATCATAGTTAATTCACAAAGTTGTATACACCTCAATTCACATACCTTCGATTTTTCCAACACGGAAACACATTAATAAGGTATCACTTCATTCGAACTTATTTGTATCTCAATATAGCTAGTCTCATTTCACAAGAGCCATTAGGTCACATCACGTAGTCAGCGAGTCTTAACCCAGATACTTTCCAAATTCCATGTATATTTAATCACATGTTACCACATTTCACACAAACTATCACCATTGTAATTCATTAACCTCATTCGAATATAAGCATATAGCATGTACCTTAACTTCATGTCATAATATCATTCGACTTTAACACATATTTATATATATATCACTTTCAATAAACTTCCAACTAAATAAGAAAATACACACATGACTTACATTCTTCTCATGACAACCATTCGGCTAAACAACATATAAGTCACCACACCTTCAATTTATAAAATTATCAACACATATTACATATACATTGCTTACGTTTATAAAATAGCCATTCGGATAACTTGCACACGTTTAAATTTTAGCCATTTTGGCCTCACCACCTATATATTTATCTTGTACATCAATTCAGCAATAACTTATAAGCAACTCAATTAGTTTCATCAATGTTTACAACAAAATCATAGATTCACTACAAGCTATTTTCTTGAGCAACAATCATTAAATTATTTGTAACTGGAGCTACAAAACTCCAAATGAAGTACCGTAAATTTTCCCTGAAAATAGACTCATATATCTTCTATCCATAAAATTTTCAGGATTTTTGGTTTGGCCAATCAAAACCAGAATTTTCTTAAATTTTCCCCTATTTCACTGTTTGACTATACTGACCACTCTTCACTACGAATCAAATTTCTCATTGTACAAATTTCAAAATATGTTCTTGTTTATTTCATTTGAAACTAGACTCATTAAGGAATCTAAGAATATAAATTTTATCTTATAAAAATTTTTGTACTATTTATAATGATTTTCTAAACACAGAACAGGGGATTTCAGATTCATTCTGACACTGTCACACACAACTTTAAATATCTCTCTATAGGAAATTCCTTTGCTTGCACTGTTTATTTTATAAGAAACTAGACTCATTTATCTTTGATTACATATTTTATTCAGTCTCTAATTCCACTCCAAAAATTTAGGGTGATTTTCAAAAATCACGCTACTGCTGCTGTCCTAAGCAGATTATTACAATTTGCTCTTAAATTTCCAAGTCCAAACACTTAAGAACTTACCATTTGAGTTTAAAACATATCATCATATATAAGTACTTCTTATTATCACATACAAATCATAATTTAAATATCACTTTTCTAATAACCAATCGGCTAAGGCTCATAGAAGTAACTTATTCCTTATCATTTTGCTATAGGTAATTACACCAATTCATAGTCCCATCTTTACCGTATTCCATATCATTCTTCATTATAACTAAACTTATATGCTAGAAACTTATTTATTTCAATATGTAATTCAAGTAGAACCATTAGGTCACATTTTATTTATTATGTGCATATAAATATATATCATCATTTATCAAATCTTAAGCTAAGTTCCATTACTCAAAGACTTACCTTATGTCGGATGAAACGGTTCCAAACGGCTACTCAATACACTTTGTTTTGCCCTTGCTTGATTCTCCTCCTTTGGGTTCTTGAGCTTAAATAAATAAATTAACTAGTTTAATTACCTTGCTAGTTATTTATATCCCATAACATTAATAGTTTCATATCAAAAGAATCATACGGCAACATTTGATTTTTATTCACCTTATGCTTTTACTAACTTTAAGCCATTCGGCTATTGATCACCTAAGATCCAATTACTATAATTAACCCAATAAATATTTCAATAAAACACACATAAATATTATATACACGGCAACCACCCTTGTTAATTACTCATATATATTTTAATAATTTTCGTTTCATCTTACAACCATTCTTGTTCAAAACATTAGAACCTTAACTAAAACTTATAGATTGTCTCAAGGCCGAATGCATTCTTACTTCCAAAGTAACATAGTCTATGATATATTTTATTTCAAGATACATATTCATAAATCAAATATAACCATATAAACCAATATCACCCACTTGATCAATTATAGAGAATTAAAGTTAATATCACAATGTGTACCCTATATGGCCCATTATACATAATCAAATTTAACATCATCTATATATTTACTCATATGGCCGAATATACATACCCCCATATAATATGATTTTCATTTCATTTAACACTTAATTTCCACCACATAAACACTTGGCCGAATAATCCTAAACTAGCAAAACTCCACATTTGTTCATACCATCTTTTAAATTCACATATATCTATTTAGGTAGCTCATATTTTCCCCTTTCTAATATTTCTATCCAAAACATCAAAACACTATCCTTTTAGCATTTATCCAATAATACCGTATGCACAATTTGTCACCAAAACTAAAGAAAAATCAACATATGGGTTACAATAAGAGCTTGACTACTAACTAGATTCTCATAAAAATCAATAGAAATAACATGAACTCCTACCTTATTTAACCTCCAAGATAGCCAAATGCCCTAGACCAATTTCCTTCCTCTTTCCCTTTTGTTTCGACTTTGCAAGAAGGTAAGGAAGATGAACACACTCTTACCTTTATTTCTTATTTTATTCGTTTTTTTCTTATAAATTTATTACATCATTTGCCAATTAAAATTGTTTTTAATTTGACTTAGTGGAATAGCATCATTTCATGGCTGGCCACTACATGCTTTAAGGGTAAATTGACATGCAAACCCAAGCTTTCTCACCTCATTGTTTTTGGATCCTTACAAATTACCTACCATCTTTTCTAAATTATTCAACTAAGTCCTTTCAAGAAAAATTTACATTCCTAAGACTAAATTGAAACTTTTAATTTTTCCTACATACACTATCACACATAAATATATGCAACAAAAATTAAAATGAATTTTTGTGACTCGGTTTTGTGCTCCCGAAACCACATTCCGACTAGGGTCTAATTAGGGATGTCACAAGCACACCACTCGTACCAGCCAACACACCATGTAGGGATTCGATCGCCTCACCCAGCCTATACACCAAAAATGCAGCGAAGCTGCTAATAATAGAAAACATGGCGGAGAAACTAGAATCAGATATGTTGCAAAACCACTAGTACAAAACTTCCTTCAAATCAGACCTCAACTCCATGCAGTATGCCATGTCATAAATATTAGTTGTATGCAAAGTCATACTCAGTACAATCATATATGTAAATCATAAGCACATCAATCATATGGAGCGTAAGGGCATAATAATCATTTTACCTATTTTGGGGTTTCGGCTCAGACCATGACCTCTACGAAGGTCTACAATCACCTTGAGAGACACAGATAACCTAAATTTTGCATAACGGTTTAAATGGGCCCAAGGCCCACTACTCGGCCCAAGTGGGCCCATACACTCGTATGGCGTATTTAGCCCAAATTCAGCTATGGCTATGTGACCTATATAGCCCAATCCAGTATTTATCACTTACCATGGAATTAATCTGTGTGGCCTATTTAGTCCAAATTCAGCTACGGCTATGTGACCTACATAGCCCAGTCCAATATTTATCACTTACAGTATATTTAATCTGTGTAGGGCCTACGAGCCCATTAGGCCCAAACGGCCCATTTCAGCCCGACGAGGCCTAAATGGCCCAAGTCTACGAAAACGCTCGTGGTGGCCTTTACGGTCTATCACCTATGATTTGTGGGCTCAGATCGGCCCACGTGGGTTCGCATGCTCGTGAGGTCTCGAATGGCGACATTTCGGTATTTCAGCTTTTTGGCTTTTTTCGAAGCACAGTTTAACAGGGGTGTGATTACACACCTTTGTCAGCTTTTTAACAGTAACAAATTTTAGTGCACAGTTACACACCTGATTATAAGTACTTGTGAAAAAACCTAGAGCACTGACCTACATTCATTCCAAGTATTCAATTAGTTTCCCCCAATTATTAACATTCACAAGCACCTAATCCACAATTAAGCAATCATCAGCTGCCACGACCAGATGATCTGCGGTACACCCCTCCTAGAACGCCGGCCAAAATCAATCACTCGCACCTTGGTGATTAACTTAATCAAATTCTGGGAGGTAGGGTCTTGAAAGCTTGAGAATTGTTGCACTTTTCACTCCTCGGCAATATCCAGAATCCAATGAACACACATAATGGGGAAGGAGTCACCATTCGGCAATCACTGAACACTAAGAGAAGAAGTATTCGGCTTTTTGAGGGTAGAAGAAACGAATTTGAGCCCATATAGCAATAACAGAGAAACAATAGAGAGAACCTATGAGTACTTACTGATTCGACAAAACCCTTGCAAGCCGAAATAATAGAGAAGAATAGTAATCAGCCAAACCAAATACAAGATAAATCGAAAGAAGATTAAGAGAAGAAGAACAACACTCGGCTTAAAGAAGAAACCCACAACTGCAGAGTCTGAAATAAAGAGATGAGGAAAAGTAGAAGGTGTTCAACTAGCATTATAAAAGAGATGCTTGAAAGGAATGAAAGAATGGAGATGGGAAGAGAAAAGGATATTCGGCTACTTCTTAAAGAAGATAAAAGAAATGAGCACGTTAAAAAGAATAAGCATAGTTGGAAAAGAATGCCAAAGTAGAAAAAAATACCTGAATGGTCAAAACGCAACACAGCTATTCCAAAACAGGCTTGAACTCGAAAGAGAGAAAAACAAAACGAGAATAGCTACCGAAACAAAAACCAAAAGCTAGAAAATTTCGACACTAATTGTCGGAGACCAAATTGGTACCCAAAGAATCCCATTTTCGGCCAACAACAACCACTTCCCCAGCTCCTTAATCCACTTCCCCAATCTCTCCATGATTTCCTCCTTGATCTACTCCAACATCCCCTTCAAACTCTCTTCAAACTCCCCTTAGCTGTGTTTCAGTCCAACTCCACTACCTACACAGCTCAGGCAGCAAAATAACTACTCCATTGCGCAAGTCAGGACTCGAACTCAAGTCCCCTAGTAGAAGCAACACGCCACATTGCCGCTAGACCACACTCTCTCTTTGTGTCATAATACAGGCATTATTATTTATGAGGCCTACAAGCTAAATCCAAGGTTCAACTAAGGGGAAAAATTAAAATTTTTGCAAAAGCCCAAACTTGAACCCAGGCTTCTCAAACACTCCCAAACACACCCAAATCACTTAGCCAATAAAGTAAACATGATATTTACGTCAAAGCTTGGAAAAACAAAGACCCTAAATTTTTGGGGCATTACAACTCTACCCCATTAAAGAAATTTCAGCCTCAAAATTTACCTGATCAGAATAAGTGAGGGTATTGCTGTCACATCGGCTCTTCAGGCTTCCACGTGGCTTCCTTGAAACTGTGATTATGCCAAAGCACCTTGACCATTGGAACAGATTTCCTTCTTAGCACTTTGACGTCACGATCTAGTATCTGCACCGATTCTTCCTCGAAAGTCAAATCAGACCTAACCTCAATTTTTTCAACTGGGACAGTATACGTGGGATCAGAGCAGGAATGCCTCAACATGGAGACATGGAACACATCATGAATCCTATCTAAATCTGAAGGCAACTCAAGATGATAGGCAACTGGTCCTACCCACTTCAGAACCCGGTAATGCCCGATAAAACTAGGGCTAAGCTTGCCCTTCCGTCTAATCTCAAGATTTTCTTCCACGGTGAGACCTTCAAAAAGACGCAATCCCCCACAAAGTACTCGATCTCTTTAGGCTTTAAATTTGTATATGATTTTTGCCTATCAGTTGCTTCTTTTAACCAATCTCGAATTAACTTTACCTTTTCTTCAGTATCAAAAACTAACTCTGGCCCTAAAAAGTCGTCACTTACCAAGTCCGTCCAACAGGTAGGAGTACGAAACCTACGACCATATAACGCCTCGTATGGTGTCACCTAAATTCTGGACTGATAACTATTGTTGTAAGCGAACTCTGCCAACAGAAAGTAGTCTTCCCAACTGCCTCGAGAGTCAATTACATAGCATCTTAACATGTCTTCCAATATCTGAATCACCCTCTCTGACTAACCGTCTGACTGAGGATGGAACACAGTACTAAAGTCCAACCTTGTACCCAAAGCCTCGTGTAACTTCTTCCAAAATCGAGATGTAAATCTAGGATCTCTGTTTGATATGATAGAAACTGGTACTCTGTGCAGTCTCACAATCTCAGCCACATACAACTTGGCCAATTTCTACAGTGAATAATCAGTGCGGACCGGTATAAAATGGGTAGATTTTTTCAGTCTGTCTACGATAACCCATACCGAATCCTTCTTAGTAGGCGTCAAGGGTAGCCCACTCACAAAATCCATGGTTACCCTTTCCCACTTCCAGAGTGGAATCTTAACTGGCTGTAATAACCCACAAGGCAGTTGATGCTCAGCTTTAACTTGCTGGCAAGTCAGGCACTTACTCACGTAATTGGTAACTTCGCATTTCAATCCAGGCCACCAATACAGCTCACAAAAATCTCGGTATAACTTGTTTTCGCCAGGATGCATAGCATATGGACTACTATACGTTTCTTCCAGTATAGACTACCTCAAATCAAAATCCCTCGGTACACAAATTCTCCCATGAAAACACAATACCCCCTCACTATTTAGCCAAAAATCCGCAGTCTCACCATTCTGAACTTGTTGAAAGCGAGAAACTAGTGACTTATCTAACACCTGTTTATTCTTAATTTGCTCAGTTCACGACAGTTTCACTTGAAGCTCAGCCAATAAACTACCATCTCAAACAGGCTGAGACAAGCAAACATTGCTCTCAAATTAGATACAGCCCTTCGGCTTAGTGCGCCCGCTACCACGTTAGCCTTACCAGGGTGGTACTCAATCGAGCAATCATAATCCTTAAGCAACTCTATCCATCTTTGCTGCCTAAGATTCAACTCCTTTTGAGTAAAAAGGTATTTGAGGCTCTTATGATCTGTGTAAATATTGCACTTCTCACCATATAAATGGTGCCTCAAAATATTTAATGCGAACACCACCGTAGCCAACTCCAAGTCGTGGGTAGGGTAATTCGCCTCGTGAGGCTTAAGCTAACGTGATACGTAAGCAACCACTTTACCCTCCTACATCAGCACACAACCCAATCCAATGTGTGATACATCACTGTAGACAGTAAACTCCTTCCCAGACTCCGACTGTATTAAGATAAGGCCTCAGTCAGAACCTTTTTCAGATTTTCAAAACTCTCTTGTTGCCTATTAGTCCAACTAAACGGTACTCCTTTTTGTAGTAACTTAGTCAGAGGTGCAGCAATCACAAAAAACCTCTCCACAAAGTGTCTATAATTTCCAGCCAGACCCAGAAAACTTTGAATCTCAGATACAGTTTTCGGTGGTGTCCAATCTAATACGGATTTGATCTTTCGAGGATCAACCCTAATCCCCTCAGCAGATACCACGTGACCCAAAAATACATCAATTCTCGCAGCCAGAACTCATACTTGCTGAACTTTGCATATAGTTGCTTCTCCCTTAAAATTTGCAAAATAATTCAAAGATGCACATCATGATCCTCCTCAGTTCTCGAATAAACCAGAATATCATCTATAAAGACAACTACGAACTGATCCAGATAGGGTTGGAACATCCTATTCATGAGATCCATAAAGGCTGCTAGTGCATTCGTAACCCAAATGGCATTACTAGGAACTTGTAGTGTCCATACCGAGTCCTAAACATTGTCTTGTACACATCGAACTCCTTAACCCTTAGCTGATGGTACCTAGAGTAGAGATCGATCTTGGAGAAAACTGAAGCTCCTTTAACTTGATCAAAAAGATCATCAATCCTTGGAAGGGGTACTTGTTCTTGATTGTCAGCTTGTTTAATTGACGCTAGTCGATACACATACGCATAGTCCTATCTTTTTTCTTTACGAACAACATCGGTGCTCCCCACGGAGACACACTTGGTCGAATAATCGCTCGGCCCAGAAGCTCTTGAATTTGAGCCTTTAATTCCATAAGCTCCTTCTGTGCCATCCTAGACAGGGCAATAGGCATCGGAGCTGTTACAAGTAGCAGCTCAATTCTGAATTTGACCTCACGGTTCAGAGGCAACCTAGAAAGCTCGTCAAAAAATACATCCAGAAATTCCTTGACAGTTCTAACATCTCCTACAGTAGGACCTTCAGAATCAGAAATGCTCACATAAGCTAGAAACGCCTCGCCACCCTTGCGAACCAAATTTTCGGCCCTTAATACTGAGATTACATTAGACAGATAATTTCTGCGTTCCCCTATCACAACCACCTCCTCATGCTTAGTAGTCTTCAATACCATTCGCTTAGCAGCGCAATCCAAACTCAGACGGTGTTTCTCTAGCAAGTCTATACCCAAGATAAGGTCGAATTCTCCAAATGGTAATTCTATTAAATCCGCTGGAAAGATTATACCCTGAACTCCTAGGGGCACGTCTCTAAACAATTTGTCTTCCTTAACTGACTGTCCCAGTGGACTAACCACAGACATTTCACTAGCCATATTCTCAAACTGGATTCCCAACATCTTAGACACAGTGCATGCAACATACGAATGCGTAGACCCAAAATCAATTAAAGCAATGTATGTCATGCTATGAATAAAAAACGTACCAGCTATAATGTCAGGGGCATCACCATCCTCTCAGCGACGAGCAGCATAAACCATAGCTGGCTGTGTCGCCTTAGTATTACTAGCACCTTTGCCTGGTGCTCCACGACCACGTCTATTACCGTTTCCAACCCTAGGCTCACCACGCCTCTTGGTGGCTGCTGACCACCTCTCATTGGCTGAACAAACCTTTGTTCTGTAGCTTGCATCTGAACAGGCCTCTGAGGACAATTCTTGATCTGATGATCCATGGACCCATACCTGAAGCATGCCCCGGTTCGTCTCCAACACTCACCCTAGTGAGACCTTTCAGAATCCGCGCAACTCTGCGGTCTACCATAGTAACAAGGACCTATCGGACTGGCCCCTCAAATTTGGCATTCTTTACAGGCCTTCTAGAAGAACCCGAGGGCCGTGAATCCCTCTTAAATGTGCCCTTATCTTTCTCGCGCTTTTGGCGCTATGAGTGCTCCACATCCTGAGTAAGTTTTTCTTTCTCAACCAAGGCAGCAAACTCCCACTCCCTCTGCTGAGCTATCAGCACACGCAACTCAACCCAGAGTCCATCCTCAAAACGCACGTAGCGTTCATACTCAGTTGCAACAATCCCATGAGCATATCGACTCAGCTGTAGAAACTCTGCCTCGTACTCTGCCACAATCTTTTTCCCTTGGGTCAGATTCAAAAATTCTTTTCTTCAGGCGTCCACATAACTCACCCCAACGTATTTCCCTTGAAAGGCTACCTTAAAAAAGTCCTATGTCAAACAGTCGGCCTGCGTACCATCCCTTACGGTGAGCCACCATTAGTAGGCCTCATATCGCAGTAAAGACACTGCTCCTTTTAATTTTTGCTCCACATTGAAATCAAGATCGTCCATTATCCGCTCAGTGGCCTCTAACCAGTACTCTACCACATTTGGGGCTACAGTAGAAACACCCTTGAAAATTTTAGCTCAATGAGCCCAGAGTCGCTTAAAAATTGACCCTGGTCTACAGATCCAATAGTCGCTCTAGTAACCCTCTCTAGAACATGAATTATCTCTTGGAATAGAGCATTATCCCCTGCAACTCGATCATGAGACCCTGTCTCAGTTACTGGTGATGCTGGCGCCTCCCTAGCAAGCATGTGTCCCGATGCAGAAGACCCAGCCCTAGCGCTTCCTCGACCTCTACTACGGCCTCGTGTACCCCATCTGTGAGTACCTCTTGTGCTCATATCTTATAGCGTATTATCTATTTTAAGAGCCTTATGAATTAGTTCATAATTACAATAATGATTAACTGATATCATATTCTCAGGTAGTAGTTAAAGTTTTATTTTCGTAGGGCGGAGTCTTACTACAGTTTTGAGTTTTCTACAGACTTAGTTAACTCAGACTCAAGGATTTTTAATATAGTACCACTACCTACAGTATAACATTTCAATCCATAATAGTAAACAGTGTCAGAGAACCTACAGATTTGGCGCCAGAGCCTGAGTATGCCACACCTTCAGTGTCAACATTTTAAAATAATTCAAAATTTTTAAAATCATCTCTTTCAAAAACCAAGGTTTAGAAAAACTTTTGAAAACCCAATTTTGAGAAAAAATTCAAAAACCCATTCCACAGTTGAGTTTTTCAATTAAGCTCTGATACCACTAAATGTAACCCCCAAACCCGGCCTAGACGTTATGGCCGAATCTGGCGTGTCACATCGAAGTGCTTTTCGAAAGAAACATGATTTATCCACTTTTAAATTAAAGACCCTTTAATTACCATTATCAAATTATCTCATCACAAACGTTTGCTAGATTATTTGCCTTTGGTAAATCAACTCATCTTAAACAGCGGAAGCATTTTGAAAACTTTGAAGTTTAAAACGTGTGTTTTAGAAACCAATAATTGTTTTAGAAACTCGCCTTTACCTAAACTAGCAGTTTTAAATAAAACATATAATCTAAAGCCCAACTAAAATTGAAACCCACAAACGACCTTATTACAGAATTAAAAACCCAAAAGTGAAATTTAAATTAAACAAAGTAGAATACAAGACACAACAGTCGTGTGGCCACCTCCAAGTCCCTCGCAGCACCAAATCGTCTAAGGCTGAGGATTACCTGAAAAGTTAAAAGGGAAGGGTGAGTTTACGAAAACTCAGTGTGTAATCCCCTAACAAATAATAGAAAATAGAATATGCAAAACAGTCTAGGCCGTAGCCTTATTCAGTAACAGAGTAGTTTGGGCTTTAGCCCTATACAGTAGCAGAGTGTGCCCAAGCCCAAAAAAGAATCAACACAGAGCAAATAAGTATCCAAACCCAATCCAACCAGCACACTACCCGTACCAGCCAACACACCATGTGGGAATTCGATCGACCCACCTAGCCAACACACCAAAAACGCAGTGAAGCTAGTAATAATAGAAAACGTGGCGGAGCCACTAGAATCAGAATACATTGCAAAACCACTAGTACAGAACTTCCTCCAAAACAGACCCCAACCCCATGCAATATGTCATGTCATAAATATTACGTGTATGCAAAGTCATACTTAGTACAATCATATATGTAAATCTTAAGCACATCAATCATACGAGACATAAGGGCATAATCATCATTTTACCTATTTTGGGGTTTCGGATCAGACCACGACCTCTCTGAATGTCTACTGTCTCCTCGAGCGACACAGATAACCTAAATGTTCATAACGGTATAAATGGGCCCAGGGCCCACTACTCAGCCCAAGTGGGCCCACACGCTCGTGTGGCCCATTTAGTCTAAATTTAGCTACGGCTATGTGACCTACATAGCCCAGTCCAATATTTATCACTTACCATATATTTAATCTATGTGGGGCCTATGAGCCCATTGGCCCAAACGGCCCATTTCAGCCCGACGAGGCCCAAGTGGCCCAAGTCCACGGAAACACTCGTGGTGGCTTTTACAGTCTATCACCTATGATTTGTGGCCTCGGATCGGCCCACGTG
This sequence comes from Gossypium hirsutum, assembly GCF_007990345.1. Taxonomy (NCBI): domain Eukaryota; kingdom Viridiplantae; phylum Streptophyta; class Magnoliopsida; order Malvales; family Malvaceae; genus Gossypium; species Gossypium hirsutum. The sequence goes on along the minus strand of NC_053425.1, from coordinate 43,951,273 downwards.
CGTTTGCATGCTCTTGCAGCCTCGAATGCCGACGTTTCGGTATTTCAAATTTTTGGCTTTTGTCGAAGCACAGTTTAACGGGGGTGTGATTACACACCTTTGTCAGCTTTTTGACAGTAACAAATTTTGGTGCACAGTTACACACCTGATTGCAAGTACTTGTGAAAAAACCTAGAGCATTGACCTATATTCATTCCAAGTATTCAATCAGTTTCCCCAATTATTAACATTCACAAGCACCTAATCCACAATTAAGCAATTATTAGCTGCCACGACCAGGTGATCTGCGATACACCTTTCCTAGAACGCCAGCCAAAATCAATCACTCGCACCTTGGTGATTAACTTAATCAAATTCTAGGAGACAGGGTCTCGAAAGCTTGAGAACTCTTCCACTTTTCACTCCTTGGCAATACCCAGAATCTAATGAACACACATCATGGGGAAGGAGTCACCATTCGACAATCACTGAACACTATGAGAAGAAGTATTCGGCTTTTAGAGGGAGGTAGAAGAAACGAATTTGAGCCCATATAGCAATAACAGAGCAACAATAGAGAGAACCTATGAGTACTTACCGATTCGACAAAAACCTTGCAAGCCGAAATAATAGAGAAGAATAGTAATCAGCCAAACCAAAATACAGGGTAAACCGAAAGAAGATTAAGAGAAGAAGAACAACACTCGGCTTAAAGAAGAAACCCACAACTGCAGAGTCTGAAATAAAGAGATGAGGAAAATTAGAAGGTGCTCGTCTAGCAATATAAAAGAGACGCTTGAAAGGAATGAAAAAATGGAGATGGGGATAGAAAAGAATATTCGGCTACTTCTTAAAGCAGATAAAAGAAATGAGCACGTTAAAAAGAATAAGCATAATTCGAAAAGAATGGCAAAGTAGAAAAAAATATCTGAATGGTCAAAATGCAACACGGCTATTCCAAAACAGGCTTGAACTCGAAAGAGAGAAAAACAAAAGGAGAATAGCTACCGAAACAAAAACCAAAAGCTAGAAAATTTTGGTACTAAGTGCCTATGACCAAATTGGTACCCAAAGAGTCCCATTTTCGGCCACCAACAACCATTTCCCTAGCTCCTTAATCCACTCCCCCAATCTCTCCACTATTTCCTCTTTGATCTACTCCAGCATTCCATTCAAACTCTCTTCAAACTCCCCTTAGTTGTGTTTCAGTCCAACTTTACTACCTACACAGCTCAGGTAGCAAAATAGCTACTCTATTGTGCAACTCAGGACTCGAACTCAAGTTCCCCAACAGAAGCAACAGGCCACCTTACCGCTAAACCACACGCTCTCTTTGTGTCATAATACAAGCACTATTATTTATAAGGCCTACAAGCTATAGCCAAGGTTCAACTAAGGGGAAAAACTAAATTTTTTGCAAAAGCCTAGACTTGAACCCAGGCTTCTCAAACACTCCCAAACACATCCAAATCACTTAGCCACTAAAGCAAACATGATATTTGCGTCATAGCTTGCAAAAACAAATACCCTAAAATTTTGAGGCGTTACATTCCATAATTCATACTTTGGCAAAATGAACATTTTGACCCTAGACTTTCACAAAAATTATGATTTTACCCCTACACTCGTAAATCGATTTTAGTCAAATTTTCTTATTACCCAAGCCTAGCCGAATTATTTTCATACTTATAGCATCTCTCAATTTCAAACATTTCACGCAATTACCATCCATTTAACAAACTTTACAAATTGGTCCATAGTAGGTGCTTTCATGAAAATCCTTTCACAAAAGTTGTTTATTACACAACCAAGACCCATTTTCTTCCATTAAACATCAAAGGGCATGCATGACACACATGAGTGAATTTTTTAACATAAACCCTAGCTCAAAATAATGATAGAAATAGATATATCATGCTTCTCAACAACATTAAAAACATAAAAAACCAACACCAAAATGACTTACATGAAATGGGTTTATGTTGCTAAAATTTTCAAGCTCTCATGGAGGTTTTCTTCCCTAATTTTTAGTGGAGAAAGATGGAGAAGAAGGATGGCTATTTTTTTTTATTAGTCTTTGCATATGTCATCAAAATCCAACCATACCAAATTTTGACTTTTCAAAATTTCCTTGTCCCTATGGCCGGCGATAACTCCCCAAATGGCCTAATTGCACTTTAAAGACCTCCAGTTTTGGTTCTCTAGCTATTTAACTTATTTGGGTAGTGGAAGAAAACTTTTTCACTTTATGCGATTTAGTCCTTTTTCGTAATTTAGCTTACAAACGCTAAAATTAATTTACCAAAATTTTCATGCACTAATATAATCATGCTATAACACCTAAAATAATATAAAAAATTATTTCTCTAGCCTCGAAATAGTGGTTTCAAAACCACTATTCTGACTAGGCCCAAAATCAGGCTGTTACATAGTAGAAGAACAAGATAATTCATTAAAAACTCTAATGATATTCTCTAACCAGAAATCGACTCTTTTTGGATCATCTTTAGCTGTACCTCCAAACTCTTCTATCCCATATTTACGAATCTAGTTAACCAGAGGCCTGCTTACACGTGATTGTTCTGAACCTTGAGGTATAGGGGGAACTGATTGAGGTATGGAAGGGGGTGGAGGTCGTTGAGTCACTGGACTAGTTCGAACGAACTTGATAAACCATTCAGAAATCATATGGTAGAAAGCTTCTTTCGCCTCACTTTCTGGACCCCCAAAAGTAGGCCCAGCACTTGTTGCTCCTAAAATAAAGGCTTGAACATTACTTTCAACCTCATTGGAGCCAACTCGGTTGGATGACATCTTTTATCTTTGAGAACATAATTCAATTAGAGTCAAGAGATATCTAACTATCACAGGTTATAAAATGACATGTATTCTATACTCTATACATGCTACATTCAGTTTGAGAATCGACTGAAGCATAGCTTTGATGGCATTAAATGTAACACCCCTAACCCGTCTTCATCACTAGATTAGGGTTACGGAGCATTATCTTACAAAATAGAACTTTAACTTCAAAACATAACGACAATATCATATAATTTTTAATTTTTTATAGCTCTTTTCGATCATAAAAAATATTCATAATTGGCTATTACATTGAACCTTCAGGGCCCTAAAAATGAGTTTACAGCAAACAGGATCAATTTGAACAAATATGAAACTTTTTAGAAAAACATGAAAAATTGGGAAAACAGGGGTCACACAGTTGTGTGGCCAGACTGTGTGACATATCCAAAATCGTGTGGGCAATCGAAGTAGGGGAACATGACTGTGTCCCAACCCATGTGTGTACTCGAACTAGGGTCACATGGCTGTGTCATAGGCATTGTACCAGACCATGTGTACATTATGTGTTGGGCCACACGACTGTGTTATAGGCCATGCTCGAATATGTTTTGGGAGACACGGCCGTGCGGTAGACCATATCTCAGACCATGTGAAACCTGCATCTATCAACAATAAAGACACACAGTTGTACGATTAGGTCGTGCACAACACATGGCCGTGTGACAGCTCATGTCCCAAGCCGTGTGTACCAAAGTGTACCTTAAAAACACAAGTTTACCAAAAATGCTTTCTTCCATCCCAAACATGCTTGCCTAAAACCTAAAATTTAAACTTAACTGCTTAAAGCATAGACTTTACTACTTATAAATAAATACTCTTACAATTGACCTTAAATGAAAAATAAAATTTTACTATCTCAAAACTTCGAATTCTATCGGAAGTACTTAGTTACAATATTTTTTACCCCAAGGCGAAGCTTCTAAATGAAACCCTTCGTATGTGCATGAATCTTTACTAACATTGATACTTAATTTAACGATATCTAGCTTGGTTCCTTCTCTTGTTCCTTATCCCGTGAATCTAGCAAAACAGAGGCCAACACTTTGGAAAGTTCAATGAACTTAGTGCTTTTCTTCACTACCAAAATTCATAACTCACCCCTTCTTTACTAGCTAAAATCTTAAAAGAAAGTAAAATACTTTAACTTTTTACTTTTAGTCAAACTTTAGCGCCTTATCTGGATTGGTGAACTCTCGTATGCCTTCTGCCTCTTTTTAATATAGATTTGACTGCTAATATCATAAGTTCTTGGTCAAGCACACCTCTAGATGTTTTTTTATCTTGGCGGACTCTCATTTTACACAACACTTTCTACATATAAAGCCTATCTGTAACAACCTATTTTTTAGTGGAATCAGAACAGTGGTTTTGTGTAACGCCCCGTACCCGAGACCGTCGCTGGAATCGAACACGAGGTGTTAACAGACTTAATTCATTACTTAAACAGCTCAAACAATTTATTTTTAAAATTTTCAGTCAAGCTAACAATCTGCGTCACAGACGCTTAAAAATTCATATATCGAGTTACGAAACTCAAAATCCAATTCTGTAAATTTTCCCTAAAACTAGACTCATATATCTATTTATTAATTTTTTCCTAGAATTTTTGGTAGGGCCAATTAGTACAGTGTATTAGTTTAAGTCTCCCCTGTTTCAGGGTTTGACTACTCTAACTTCTGTTTATTACGAATCAGATATCTCCCTGTACAGAGCTTCAATGACTATACTGTTTGTCTCTAATAAAACTAGACTCAATAAGGAATCTATAAATATAAAGCATGACTTCTAATTATCTTTGTAAAATTTATGGTGAATTTCCAAAGTCAGAACAGGGGATCCAGAAATCGGTCTGGCCCTATTCACAAAAATTTAAACATCTCATAAAATATAGCTCATATACCTGTTTCACTTCTTTCATATGAAAATAGACTCATCAAGATTCGATTCCATAACTTATTCATTATTTAATTCCATTTCTACTATTTTTAGTGATTTTTCAAATTCACATCACTACTACTGTCTGAATCTATTTTATGGTAAATTTTACCTATTTCATGGTTTCCATGGATTAGCTAGCAATTTGACATACATAACACCAAATATGATCATGATTAGCCATTCCAATGGCTAATCATTACCAAGCATTTCCATACCACTCAATAACCATATCATAAGACCGTATATACAAAATGATTATAATGCTATACATGCCATACTCAAAATATACAAGCCATTATCCCAAGATGGTATACGGATAGTGTGAGCGAGCCTCCGACCGTTCCTGATTTTCGAGCTGGCTTGTCAAAACTACAAGGAGTGAAAAGGAGGGAGTAAGCATAAATGCTTAATAAGTTCACATGCAATTAGCAAGTAACATAACCATATAAGCAAACATAAAACATCATTTGCATAATCATCATCAAGACATTCATATCACATTTTCATTTATCATCTTACCATATTGTTGTTATATCGAGTTTTCAACCCGAGGGTTAAGTACATACCTGTTCAAAGTATCCATTTCACAACACTTACCAATACGTCCCTTTCATCTTGAGTATTCCTCCATTTGAGTAGAACTTTACCCGTTGAACACATCGGAATATAATTCGGATACATGGAAAGTTTGCACATAAGTGCCACATATATAGCCAAGCTACTATGTAACTCGCCCATAAGCGAACTCGGACTCAACTCAACGAGCTCGAGCGTTCGTATCCATGAGTGAACTTAGACTCAACTCAACGAGTTCGGATGCCTAGTTACATCTCACGAACTCGGACTCAACTCAACGAGTTCGGACATTTGCATCCATAAGTGAACTCGGACTCAACTCAATGAGTTCGGATGCTCAAACATCCTAGTGACATGTCACTTGTATCCTAATCCATTCCTAAGGTTCAACGGGACCTTTTTCCCAATCATGTGTCTCAACCATCTTCTATGGAATGCCGATACCAATACTCGGTAGTATTTCACATTTTCCAAGTATATCACATAATTTGACATATTATCAAACAATTATCACAAGTATAATATTTCATAATAATTATCATATCATTTAAATAACATAAAAACATTTAAAATAATAACTATGTTACCAACATTTACATATGAACTTACCTCGTATGCGAAAATGGCTACTTTCACAATTTCATCCACAACTTGGTATTTTCCCCATTTTAGTCCGAATTTCAGTTTTCCTTGCTCTATCATATAAAATATAGTCTAATTAGGACTCAAATTATTCAAATTGACCCAAAATCATATTTTGGCAAAATTATAGTTTTGCCCCTAAACTTTTGCATATTTATTCTTTTGCCCCAAAGCTCGTAAATTAAACTTTAGCCTATTTTCTTATGTTTTATGACATGCTGATCATTTTTCCCTTCTATGGCAACATCAAATTCTCACTCTAACATGTACTTATGACTATTAGGTATTTTTACCGATTAAGCCCTTTGCTCGTTTTCGCTTAAAACCGAGTAGCACAAGTTGTCTAACATAATTTAAAACCTCATATTCTATCATAAAACACCAAAATACACAAATTTCACTTATGGGTATTTTTCTAAATATAAACCCTAGGTTAAATTATTGCTAGCATAAGCTTAATCGAGCTACCTCGACTCCAAAAACGTAAAAATCATTAAAAACGAGGCTAAAACGGACTTACAATCGAGCTTGGAAGCTTGAAAAACCCTAGCCATGGTTTCTCCTTGCTATATTCGGCCATGGGGTTGAAGATGAGCAAAATTGGCTTTTAATTTCGTATTTTAATTCATTTTGCCCCTAAAGGACCAAAATGCCCTTACTACTAAACTTTCCGAAAATTCCATCCATGTCCAATTTTTATCCATAGACTTAGAAATTGGTAAAATTTCTATTTAAGACCTCCTAATTAATATTGCAAAACAATTTCATACTAGAAACTTCTAGAATGCAAGTTTTACAAATTATTCGATTTAGTCCCTAATTTCAATTTAAGCACTTTATGCATAAAATTTCTTCACGAAATTTTCACGCAATCATGAAATCATATCATAGACCTCAAAATAATCATAAAATAATTATTTCTATCTCGGATTTTGTGGTCACGAAACCACTATTCCGACTAGGGCCAAAATCAGGATATTACATTTTGGGACCATAAATATGAAGTTAGAAAAATTATTTTATTATTATTTTATGATTTATGACATGATAGTATTCCTTTACAAAAATTTAGTTAAGAAATTTTACTGTTTACATGTTCAATTTGATAAAAAAGACTAAATCGCGTAAAGTGAAAAAATTGAGTTCTATTAGCTAAAGGTATTAAATAGCTATAAAACTTTGAAGTAGAGGTCCTTATATCGTAAATAGCCCATTAATTAGTTAGTGGATGATAATGGCTTGGTATTTTGTTTAATTATTAAATGTTTTAAAGGTTAATTTTAGAAATTAGTAAATAAAGGTTAATTAAAATAAAACAAAAGTTTATCATCTTCCGTTATTATGTTATTTTCAACCAAATGTTAAAGAACAAGAAACCATTGTTTAAGCTTCATTCAGTCAATCTTATTCTTTCAAATTAGGTACGCATTTTTGTCCCCTTTTTTATGATTTCTATGTTTCCAAGATTGTTGTATCTTAATCTAGCTAGCCCAAGAACTAATTTGTTAAATTGTTAAAGCATTTAAGTTTTTCCATTGATGAACATGTTAGGGTTTTGAATTTTAATGGTAGAAAATGAACGGTTGTTGTTAGATAAACAAATTTTTTAAAGGAAATTTTGATGAAATTATCAATTAGGGATTAAATTGAAAAAAGTGATAAATAGTGTGGTAAAATTGTAAATTTGTGAAATATATGGGTTGCTATAAATATGTTTATAATTTGGCTAGCTTGGGTAGGGATAAAATTGAATGAATTTCATTTTTTGAGCCTAGGAACTAAATTGAAAAGAATTAAAAGTATAGGGGTAAAATGGTAATTTTTTGAAAATGTGTGTTTGACTAAATTGAATATGAATTATATTGAATTGAGTTAAATTCATTCGTATAGATCTGGTTAGACCTCTTACGGAGTTAGATCGATGAAAAGAGAAAATCTTGGATTAGTCGCCTCTGTATCTACAAACACTCATCGAGGTAAGTTCGTGTAATTAAATTTTGTAATTATACTATTTGTTTGAATTAGATGTATGTTTTTTGTATTATCATCATATATGAATACCGATCACATATTCGACGATATACGATAGTTACTGAGCCCCGTTTGAACATTAAGAATTCGTAGGATACAAATGACATGTCATTAGGGTTACGGATTTCAGCTCTTATGAGCTTACCGAAACTCAGCTCGTATGAGCTTATTGTTATTCAGCTCGGAGGAGCTTACTATTATTCAGCTCAGAGGATCTTATTGTTATTCTGATCAAGAGAGCTTATCGTTATTTAGCTCGGAGGAGTTTACTGTTTACAGCTCGTATGAGCATACATGTACATGAATTGACGGATTACAGTTGAATACACCTCGTGTGTACTACCCGCTTATCCAACGATATTCTAAATGGTTCGATGAGCACAATTCTGTTACGAGTGTACATGAGTTAGATGCGAACTAGTACAGGTATTTACATGAATTATATGGAAATGGTTTGTATATGATATACGGATACATGGTATAGATGCTACATGTATATGGAGTTTGAATAGTTATTGAACTCAGACATGATTCTTGGTCTTTATATGAATTACATGGCTAACATGGTTTATGAATATGTGATAGGCTTTTGGCCAAATTTAGTTGAGATATGCTGTTGTTTACTTACCTCAAATTCTATGTTATACGAACTTATTAAGGTTAAATGCTTACTCTGTGTTATTTTTCATGTTTTATACTGATTTAGAACCTCGTTCGGGTTGGAAGGTTGTTGGAGCTATATCACAGTATCCATCGGCTCTTTTGGTTCAGTTATTTAATTTTGATTGTAATGGCATGTATAGGTTAATTTGGCCAATGTTGGCATATAAGTGTTTTGTTGAGATTAGCTACTTATATGGCTCTGTGCCCTTATCATATTTGATGTGTGTTTGATATGGTAGAATGATGGGGAGTAAAATGTGGTTTGAAAATGTATGTTGTAACACCCCTAACCCGTATCTGTCGCTGGAATTGAGCTGCAAGGCATTACCAATCAAATACAATATACAACATATATTTCTCATACTTGAATTCATTATTACATAAACATCAATCACATTGTCCCTTATAAGGCTCTACTAGACCTTAAAACATGTTTGTACGAGGTTTAGGACTAAACCGATAACATTTGAAAACTTTGGGAAACATAGAAAATTTTCAAACATACAGCGGACACACGCCTATGTGAACAGGCACCTGACACGTTCGTGTATCAGGCCGAGTAAAAATAGGGCATACATACTAACTTGTACCACACGGCCGAGGACATGCCCGCGTACCAGTCTATATGAAAACTGAAGATGTTACTGACTTGGGTCACACGGCCAGCCACACGCCTATGTGCCAGCCCGTGTGCCACACACAGCCAGTAGACACGCCCGTGTGTCTAGGCCATGCCAAACCTATAGGGTTTACTGACTTAATTCAAAGGGCTACCCCAGGGGATAGACGGTCGTGCACAAAGGCCATGTGTCACACACGATCAAGCCACACGCCGGTGTGCTTGGCTCTGTAGAGTTAAAATAGGCTTGGTTGAAGCCACATTTCTCACCCTTTCTCAAGTATACCTAAACCACAACATTTGTACCAATTCAATACATTAATAGGCAACCAAAACATGCTATTTAAAAACCAACCTCTTAACTGCTCATATCCATAGCTAAAACATATCAATTCAATATGCCAAAATCATCAAACTTACATAACTTCTAAATGTATTTCCTCATCATCTTATCATCTATTTCATGCTTCAAGACATACCATTTCATCATCTCAAAATCAAGCCATACCATATCATCTTTCAAGCATTAGCTCACCAAATGAAAACTAGCGACTTGAGCAACCACATAACCATACCGAACATACTAAAACATAAGGCAACTTATACATCATGTATTACTTGCCAAGCACCTAATTCAAACCAACTTAAATGGCTATACACACCAACATTTACAACATTTCACAAGCCAACACACATGGTTAATATCATACCTCAAAACTTATCATCAACTCACTAGCCTATACATGCCATATACCAGATATACAAAGCTTCAAAAGTACCAACAAGATGATCAATAGTGTGATGACGATTCCTGATGATCCCCGATGTCCAAGCTAGCTTTGATAATATATAAAACAAGGAAAGAACACACAAAGTAAGCTTTAAAAGCTTAGTAAGCCGTATACAAATAAAACCATCTCATGTATCAACATTATTTCCATCAAATAAGCAAATTATGAATAAGCACATATAGATACACAAACCTTTCTCAATGAATAATTATTCATTTTCTCATGTAATTTCATCAAATACTTCCCTTTCCAATACTTATATGAATCTCATATGTACCTGAGTCAGTTAACTCGTGCACACATTCTTTCTCGACTTGACTTTGCCCGTTGAACCATTTGGAATCGTTAAGGATACTCAAAAATAACATAAGCTCATACAACACCATATCCAGATATGGTCTTACATGTTATCACATATCAATGCCATTGTCCTAGACAAGGTCTTACACGAAATCATATAACGATGCCAATGTCCCAAACATGGTCTTACACGAAATCACAATACAATGCCATTGTCCCAGACATGCAATCACACCTCGGTAAATCCTAATGTCATTTGTATCCTATACTATTCCTAAAGTTCGTACGAGACTTTTGGATATCGTAACTTCCTCGATTCTTGCTTGTATTTGCTCGTTCAACATCCATAGCAATTCTGTAACACCCCACACCAGAGCTCTATGCCGGGACGAGATACGAGGCATTACCATATTGAATCACATGCATACAATCACGTCGATGTCATTAAGACTCGATAAAATTTAAATTTTTTTTCGAACTTCATTTAAACACCTTAATATGGGCCTACGAGGCCCCAAACATCCATTGGAAACAATTTGGGACCAACCCCGATCCTTTAACTAACTTTATAAAAATGACCATTGAAACAGGGCACACTCCCGTGTGGAAGGGTAACACTCCCGTGTGGTTATTACAACATGTATGTGCTAATGGCCCGTGTGACACACACGGTCTAAGCATCTAGGGACACGCCCGTGTGAATTAAATTCTAAATTTGAACCTACAGGGGTTTTTACACGGCCTAACACACGCCCATGTCCCTCACACGACCGTGACACGCCCATGTCCTAGTCCATGTCTAAAAACCTTGACATTCTGTTTCTAACGTCAGCATCCATTTTAGGGCACACGCCCGTGGCCAGAGGCCGTGTCCTCCACACAGCTGAGACACATAGCCGTGTCTCTGCCCGTGTGTTTACTACCATACATATTGGCTTTCAAATTGTAAGTGCAGGGGACACACAGCCAAGCAACACACCCATGGGGCTGACTGTGTGTCACACACAGCCTAGACACACGCCCGTGTGGACAAAATAAGGCTATTTACCAAGCCTCTTTGCAACCCTTACTTGCACTAACCTACATAACATCTAACATGACATATCTACACAACCATACAAGGTCTAACCATCCACACAAGGCATTATCTCATTCATGCAATTTACTCATCCATGAAAATATCATCATTTGCATATATCAATAAAGAACATTAGCCATTATCCAGGGGTTTATACAAAATGAAGGGATTCATCCCAAGCCAACACATTTGGCCCAATTAACATTGACACAAAACTCAAAAGTATAAGCCCTATACATGCCATTTTCAAAATAATAAAACCAACTATACCAAGTGCTTTGGTTGATAGTGTGATCGATGCCTCCGACGTTCGATGATCCTCGAGCTAATTAGGCAGCACTATAAAAAATGGAAAGGATATGGAGCAAGCATAAAGCTTAGTAAGTTGCATGCAAATAAATATAATAACTTTACCATTCATCATCATGCTCATAGTACAAAAGTAGGCATAAGCATAACTTACTCATCACTATCCAATACAATTTACATATCATATATTGAGCTCACATCTCATACATTTCAAATAGGTACCTGTACCACTTAAAACATGGTTATACTTTTCTCGTTTAACTCAAACTCTAACTCTCACCGTTGAACCATTTGGAATGCTATCGGATATTCACTAAGCCTCAAACATGGGGTCTATCGATGCCTTGTCCCAGACATGGACTTACACTAGCACATCCATCAAGTTGATGCCATGTCCCAGACATAGTCTTACACTGACTATCGAAATCGAGGCCGACGCCATGTCACAGACATGGTCTTAGACTAGCTCTCACATTTCCATGCCGAGGCCATGTCCCAGACATGGTTTTACACTGACATCTCTATCGTGCCGTTGCCATGTCCTAGACATGGTCTTACATTGACACATCTCGCAGCTGATGCATGTCCCAGACATGTCTTACACTGGCTTACATCTCGAGGCCAATGCATGTCCCAATCATGTCTTACATTAGCTTTCGTCTCATACCGATGCCAAGTCCCAGACATGGTCTTACATTGGCTCTCATAATATGGCCATTGCATGTCCTAGAGATTTCTTAAACTGGCACACAAATAACCCGAATGTCATGGCATGAATATCCGATTTATTTCCTAAAGTTCAAACGGAAGTTCTACTATCTCAATATTCATCATATATAATCATTTCCACAAACAAGCAATTTATGCTATATTAATTCAAACACATATAATAACAATGTAGTTGTATTATTTACATACAACTTACCTCGAATTACAAAATGTAGACAACTAGTTCGGCTTAGTCCACCTGTTTTGCTTTTCCCCAGTCTAGGCTCGTATTTTGTAATTCTTGATCTAAAATGATAGAAATTCATTCATTTCATCAGCATATTATTCTAGAAACTTGAAAATTCATAATTGGGCAAAATGTCCATTTTACCCTTGGACTTTCACAAAATGACTATTTTACCCCTAAGCTCAGAAATTGATTATTATCTAGTTTCCTTATTATTCATGCGTAACTGGCAATTTATCTCTCTTATGAAAACCCCAAATTTCCAATATTTTAGGACATTACTATCTATTTTACAAACTTTACAAAATGGTCCTATTAGGGTTTTCATGAGAAATCCTTTTACAAAAGTTATTTATTTCACAACCATGGTTCATTTTCTTCCATAAAATTTCAGAAAGCAACATGAACACTCTCATTGTAAAACCCGAGACAAACCATTTAACAAAATAGTCCGCTTGTTAGAAAAGTCATGCTACAAGGGTTCTAAAAATGTAAAAAATTTCAGGAAAAGCCTTTAAAGTCAGTTACTTCCAAGAGTAGAGAGTGGTTGAAATTTTTGATGCTCAAAAACCCCTACAATGTCTGAATTTTCGGTGGAGAAGGATATAGGGAAAAATATGATATCTTTTCTCTTTATTTTATTTCATTTTGGTCAAATAAATTACCAAATTTCCACCTAACTTTGACTTTCTCTATTTTTTTGTCTCCTATGGCCGGCCATGTCTCTTTCAAGGGTCTAATTGCCCTTTAAAGACCCCTAATTTAGGTTCTCTAGCTATTTGACACCCTTAGCTATCAAAATAGGACTTTTGTACTTTATGCGATTTAGTCCTTTTTCACAATTAAGCATGAAATTGCTAAAATTAATTCACCAAAATTTTTATATTCTCCTATAACCGTGCCACAACACATAATATAATATTAAAAATAATTTCTCCATCCTCGGATTAGTGGTTCCGAAACCACTGTTCCGACTGGGCCCAAAATCGGGCTGTTACAAATTCAATGAAAAATAAATATATATATAAATCAATTTAAAGGAATTTATTTGCATATGAACTTACCTCGTATTAGGGATTGACGTATCGGTCTACTATTTAATAACCTTCGATTTCCCTTTATCTAAATTCAATTTCTTTCTTTCAGGATGTATATGAATTCAAAATTAACTCATTTATTCATTGATTCATTCAATTCAATCCATAAACATATATTTAGGCAAATTTACACTTTGGCCCAAAACTTTCACATTTTTACAATTTAGTCCTTATTTCATAAAAATAAAAATTACACAATTTCATTCTAATTTCATGCTAACGAATTCTTCATAGACTCCTGGTAGCCTATTATTTTCATTTGTTTCACATTTCAACCCCTAAATTTACACATTTCTTAATTTAATCTATAATATACATTTTTACCAAAAATCTCTTTACATAACATGATAATCTATCATTTTTCATCAACATCTATCATAAAGCTCAAGCATTCATCAATGACATTTCAAAAAATCACCAACAAACTAAAAAAATAGGGCATGGGCTAGTTAGTACTCAAAGCAACGATCACAAAAACATAGAAATCATAAAAAACTGAACAAATTTCATACCTCAATCAAGATGAACAAGGCCAAACCTTAAAATGCCTCCAAAGCTTCTTTCTCTTTTAATTTTTCGGTTGAGGAAGATGACAATTAAGCATCAATTTGTTTTTATTTTATTAATAATTACTTTAATACATAGTTTACCATTTTACCATTGGTTATTAAACCAATTGATCATCAAATATATGCCCATTTATGTCCATTCCCACTACCAATGGTCTAATAACAACATAAGGACCTTTGGTTTAATAAACCATAGCAAATAGACGCTTTTAACAAATAGAATGCAACTTTTTCATTTTACGCGATTTAGTCTTTTTTCTCAAATTGAGCTATTAAACGATAAAATTAGCTGACGAAATTTTCACACATATAAAGTCACATGCTATAAACGTAAAAAATTATGTTAAATTACTTTTCTAACCTCAGATTTGTGGTTCCAAAACTACTGTTTTGATTTGGCTAAAATTGGGCTGTTGCACATATAAGATATGTTATATACCTTGGTGTTATGTAGTGCTTTGTTATGGAAAACTTATAGGTTTGTTGATGCTAGTTAGAATGGAATATTTGGTACCATTTGGAAATATTGGTATGTTTTGGTAAGTAAGTGACATGAAATGATGCAAAATGATTTACCTTGTGAATTGGTATTTTTGGGTACCAAATGGGTGAGCTTGATAAGTGACCTACATGATAGGTTTAGGTACAATCATGTATATATGTATTTGGTCACTTAGGTAAATTTGAATACATGGTTGAGATGTTTGCATATTTTCATTTGAGGTGCCTAAAGGAATATTGGTTGTATGTGATGATTTTACATGTTTAAGGCTTGATTTTGGCTTGTTTTTGGATGCCTAATTACGACTTGATTATATGCAAAATGTTGAGTGTAGGTGAATGCCAAATTGGATGAAAAAAGTGGCTTGTAAAATGGCTTATTTTTATCCATACGGGCGTGTGTCTTAGCCGTGTGTGACACACGGCCAAGTGACACGGCCGTGTGTCCTTTGTATCTTTTAAAGAGTGCAAGTCAGTATGCTCGCATGGCCTAGCACACGGGAGTGTGGCTTGGCCGTGTTGCACAAGTCTGTGAGTTACACGGGCATGGACACGAGCTGTGACACGGTTGTATGTCCGTATTTTGAATGCCCACACGACCTAAGACATGGGCATGTCTCTTGGCCGTGTGACTCCTGCAGCTTTGAAAATTTTAAATGTTTTTGAAATATTTTTCAAGTTTCCAATTTAGTCCTGATTTGTTTCTAAAGTGTATTTTGGGCCTTGAGGGCTCGTATTAGGACCAATATGCATGATTATGATTGGTTTTTGACATGAATGCTATATGTTATGAAATGTTTCAATTTTTTTATCCGTTTAAATTGTAAACTTTGGTAATACTCTGTAACCCTGTTCTAGCGATGGATTTGGGTTATGGTTGTTACATTTATTGGTATCAAAGCTACGGTTTAGTCGATTCTCAGATTGAACGCAGCATATACAATTCTAGCTATACATGCCATTATATAACCTGTGATAGTGTGATATATCCTGACCATTTTAAAACATGTTTTTATATAGCAATGACATCTAGCTGAGTTGATTCGCATGAAGTGGAGAGTAACGCTCGAGCCTTATTTCACGAAATAGTTTCGAGTGGTACGAGGTTTGCATCTAAGGGTTGGAGAGGAGAGGCTAAAGAAGCCTTGTTCAGATGATGAATGAATGGTTCATCGAGTTTGTACGGACGAACCCGATTGCTCGACCACCTCCACCCCCTCCTATTTCCCAATCAATTCTTGTTATTCCTCTAGGTACAGAACCAATTTGAGTTTGTAAGCCTCCTGTTGATAGGATTTGAAAGTACGGGGTTGAAGAATTTCGTGCTAGTGCTGAAGATGATCCTGAGAGCTAAATTCTGGTTATAAAATACCATTAGCGTTTTAGAAGAGTTATCCTGTTCACAGACTGAATATGTGAAGTGTGCGGTATCTCTACTAAAAGATTCAGCATACCAATGGTGGAAGACATTGACTTCTGTAGTCCAAGAGAAAAGATCACTTCGGATTTTTTTCAAGTCAAATTTTGAAAGAAATACATCAGTCAGAGGTTTTCGATCAGAAACTTAAAGAATTTCTACAGCTCAAGTAGAGCCGTATATCAATGTCTGTATATGAACAAAAATTTTCGATTAAGTAACTATTCTCGAGATTGCTTTCTGACTGAAACTGTAATGTGTAAACGGTTTGAAGATGGATTAAACGAAGATATAAAACTATTAGTCAGGATCATTGAGTTGAAAGAATTTATTGTTCCGGCTGATTGGGCACATAAAGCTAAAGATCTAAGTAAAGAGAAAAGACACGCTGAATTTGAAGCTAGAGATTTGAGAAAGAGATTGATGGGAAAGTCATACCAGTCAGCATTGAATAAATTTAGAGAACATCACTACCATTCGACTACTTCTATGGGACATTCTAATAGAGATACAGATACGAGATGCTCTAGTCCTAAACACCAGGCTATATCTGTAGCAAGTGTGGGTAGTGTTAGAAACATCAGACTCAAGTGCAAGCACTTTAACAGGTCACATTATGGTGAGTTTTGAATGAAGAGTAGAGCATGTTTCAGATGTGGTCCTTTTGACCACTATCTTAGAGATTGCCTAGAGAAATTTGAGAAAGTGAAAGCTCAAATCATGAGGCCGAGCAATACTATTACGAGAGGTAGACCACCTCATAATCCTGGAAATGTGAGTGGTAGCCGTGGTGTATGAAAGACTCTGTTGTGAGATCCGAGGTGCGAGCACCAGCTAGGGCTTATGCTAGTCTTGCATGCGAGGATGCTTCTGGGCCAGATGTTTTTATCGGTACTTTCTCTCTTTATAATACTGATGTAACTGTTTTGATTGATCCGAGATTGACCCATTCATATGTGTGTACGAATTTAGTGTCTAGTAAGAATTTACCTATTGAGTCCACTGAGTTTGTGGTTAAAGTATTGAACACCCTAGGTCAGTATGTGTTAGTTGATAAGGTTTGCAAGAACTATCCGTTGATGACTCAGGGTTACAGTTTTTCAACTGATTTTATGTTATTACCATTCGATGAATTTCATGTGATTTTGGGCATGGATTGACTAACTTTGCATGATGCTATGGTAAATTGTAGAGGAAAGCTTATCGTATTAAAATGTTAGAATGGTGAGAAGCTTCGTATTGAAATAGATAATCTGAGTGGGTTGTCTATTGTTATATCAACTATGTCAGCGCAAAAATATGTGAGAAAAGCTTGCAATGCTTACCTTGCTTATGTATTGGATACTAATGTGTCTGAATCGAAGCTTGAATCAGTGCCAATGGTTTACGAATATTCCGATGCGTTTCCAAAGGAGCTACCAGGATTACCGCCGGTTAGAAAAGTTGAATTTGCTATAGAACTTGTACCGGGAACAATTTCGATATTGATAGCACCTTACAGATGGCTCTTACAAAGTTAAAAAATTTGAAAGCACAGTTGCAAGAGTTGACTGATAGGGGTTTTTTTCGACCTAGTTTTTCACCTTGGGGTGAATTGGTTCTGTTTGTGACTAAAATGGACAGATCGATGAGATTATGCATTAACTACCGTCAGCTTAACAAAGTTACAATCAATAACAAATATCCACTACCTCGCTTTGATGATTTGTTTGACCAGTTTAAAGGAGCCACAGTGTTCTCGAAGATTTATCTTCATTCTGGTCATTATCAGCTACGAGTAAAATATTCAGATTTGCTAAAAACTGCATTAAGAACCAGGTACAGACACTAAGAATTTATTGTGATACCATTTGTTTTAACTAATGCACCTACAGTATTTATGGATTTGACGAACATAATCTTCAGACCGTATGTAGATAGGTTTGTTGTGGTATTTATTGATGATATTTTGATATATTCAGCATGCCAAGCACTTGAAATTGTGTTGCAAACTTTGCGAGATAAACAACTGTTTGCTAAATTCAGCAAATGAGTTGGTTCCAAGAAGTTGATTTTCTAGGACACATAGTATCAATTGAAGGCATCAGAGTTGATCTGAGTAAAATTTCAGTGGTTGTTGACTAGAAACCAGCAAGAAACGTATCTGAAGTCAGAAGCTTTCTGGGATTAGCTTGTTATTATTGGAGATTTGGAAAAGGGTTGTCGATGATAGCCACAGTGATGATGCGGTTATTACAAAAAGATGTGAATTTTGAATGGTCTGATAAATGTCAGCAAAGTTTTAACCAGTTAAAAGCATTGTTAACTGAAGTATCGGTTCTAGTTTTGTAACACCCCTCACTCATATTCAACATCGGAATAGGGTTGTGGAGCATTACTAGGCTTACAACACATTTATACATACTTTCCACAAATGTTTAATCAATTCATACCATCATCATTGAATCTGAATCAATTGGTCCTTAATTTGAGCTTACGAGGCCTTAAGTATACATTGGAAGTGGTTCGGTACTAAACCGATAACTTAAGAAAATTTCGTGAAACTTAGAAAAATTTTCCTCAAAATAGGAGACACAAGCCCATGTGGCTAGGCCGTGTGTCTTACACGGCCACCAGACATACCCGTTTCACAAGCAATGTAGACATTCGAAATGGGAGCACATGGCTGTGTCCCAGCTCATGTCTGATCCCGTGTAACTCTCTGACTTGGGTCACATGGCCATTTTCAGAACACACGCCCGTAGGGTATTTTGACTTATGCCACACGGGCAAGTCACACACCCATGTGTGAGGCCGTGTGGAGCATACTGACTTTATTTTAATTTCAACACCAGGGGACACACGATCGTGTAACATAACTGTGTGTCGCGCATGGTCGAGACACACGCCCGTGTCTTTGCCCGTATGGACAAAAATAGGCTATTTACCAAGCCCTTTTGCCACCCCAAATTACACACACCTACACAATCCAATTGGTAAACATTCATAGCATATATAGATATCCAAATCAACCACAACCAAGACTAAAATGTACCATTTCAATATCAATAACTAAAATACTTTTAACGCCATACTTTGCCTACTCAAATCATGCCAATTCACATTTCCAAAGTATTCATATATATATACACCATATCAACTAAGTATTTCTTAGCCTAAAATCACAAGCATGAACACTCTCAGTTTTTCAACCATTAGCTACCATGAAAGTTGCATTCAACAAGCCATTCCCAATCAAACATGAACCACATCACTAAGAGGCATTAATGCTTATATATATACATCACATAATTACAAAAATAAGCCAACTTACATGGCTAACACAAAACCAAACACTTAATATTTACAAGCCAACACAAATGGCCAAAATCATGCTACAAATACTAAAATAACTGAAAGTCCCTATACATGCCATATACTTAAAATACCAAAGCTTATAGGTACCAAAAGATAGGTGGATGTGTGATGCGATCCCCGGCAATCCCCGAAACCGAGCTACCTTTGAAAACTATAAAACATAGAGAAATACACAAAGTAAGCTTTATAGCTTAGTAAGCTTGTATGGAATAAACTTATTGCAATCATATAAATATAATTTAATAATTTGAATACACCAATATGTAGCTTACAATAGCTAACAAACCTTTCTAATTCTCAATTGTGAGATTATACACTACCTTCACAAGTTTCTTCAATTTGAAACTTATAATTCATGTACGTGCCTGTATCATTTAACATCAATCTCATACTCATCCACCTCTTTTGTATACCCGTTAAACCATTCGAAACAGAAGTCGGATACTCAAGGGTCTCACACGATAAGTACCTACACCATGGCCCGATGCCAAATCAAGGTAACTTATCTCTGAAGTACTGATATCATGGCCCGAAGCCAAATCAGTCGATATGCATGGCCCGAAGCCAAATCGGTATAACTTTCACCCTAAGTGCTATATCATGGCTCAAAGCCAACTCAATGTATCCCCTAATGACATGTTACTAGCATGCTAAACTATTGCTATTGTTCAACCGGGATTTAGAATGTCGGATCTTCATCAAATCACTATTGTTCATATATGTAGTCTCGTATTTACAATTTATACAATATCAAAGCATATGAAATACATTTGTATTGAAATTTATCACATATGAACCTACCTCGAATGTAGAAACGATGAAATAAGTCGTTTAGTCGATAACTTTCATTTTTCCTCGATCTAGATCCGAATTCCACTTTTCTTGATCTAAATATATTCAAAATTAACTTATTTAATCATCTTTCTATTCAATTCAATCCAAAATATGCATTAGGGCTATTTTACACATTTACCCCTAAACTTTCACATTTTTACAATTTAGTCCTTATTACAAAAAATCACAAATTCATGCAAATTTCAAAACAACCATGCTTAGCTGAATTACCATTATGCCCCTATCAACCCATAGTTTTCATTTATTTCACATTTTAACCACAAAGTTTTAACATTTCTCAATTAAATCCCAATTTTGCATTTTTACTAAAAATCACTTAATAAAACTTGTATATCTATCAACAAGCATACATAATCTATCAAGAAACTTCAGAATACAGATGTATTCATCAATGGCATCATTCAAAATCTTTAACAATTTTTCAAAATAGTCCTTGGGCTAGCTAGTACTAGTTACAACGATCACAAAAACATAGAAATAATTAAAAACAGAGTCAAATTCACTTACCAATTTATCCTTAAAGTGACCGAACCCTAAATGCTTAAAAATGGCTTCCTACGTTCTTATTTTTTAGTTGAAGAAGAGGAAACAAAAAGATGATAATTTATTGTATGTTATTTTACTTAAGTCAATTTACTATTTTAACCGTATTATAAACCATTTAATATCATCCATTTAATGTACAATATTTTCCACTTACCATAATAATGGTCTAATTACCACTTAAGAACTCTTACTTTAATTTTCCATAGCTATTTAATACCTTTGGCTAATAGAACATCACTTTCGTAGTTTGCGCGATTTAGTCCTTTTTATCAATTGCCTAACCAAACGATAAAATTTTTAATTGAAACTTTCACACCAACATAATATTATACTTTAAAAATTGAAATAATAATAAAATAAATATTTTGACCTTGGATTTGTGGTCTCATGACCACTTTTCTAATTTGACTAAAAACATGCTATTACAAGTTCAGCCTGAATTAGGTAAAGAATTTGTGAGTTTTAGCGATGCATCATTGAATGGTTTAGGTTGTGTTTTAATGCAAGAAGGCAAAGTGATAGCTTATGCTTCCAGACAGTTAAAGCCGCACGATAAAAACTATCCAACACATGACTTAGAGTTAGCAACTATTGTGTTTGCGTTGAAAATCTGGCGACACCATTTGTTTAGAGAAAAATGTCACATATTTACCGATCACAAGAGTTTAAAGTATTTGATATTACGGAAAAATCTAAATCTGAGATAACGTAGATGGCTAGAACTATTGAAAGATTATGAGTTAGTTATTGATTATCATCTGGGAAAAGCAAACATAGTTACAGATGCTCTGAGTAGAAAGTCTTTGTTTGCTTTGTGAGCGATGAATACATGATTGAAATTGTTTAATGATGGCTTGATCTTAGCTGAGCTAAAAGCTAAACTGATGTTTCTACAGTATATCTATGAAGGTAAAAAATGTGATAATGAGTTGCAAGTTGAATGAGTATAGTGTGAGTCTATGTCTGACTCAAATTTTTGGATAGGGTTCGATGATTGTTTGTTATTCAGAGATAGAGTTTGTGTATTAAAGAATCTAGAGCTTATACAGAAAATGTTATATGAAGCTGATAGTGGTAGCTTGTCTGTTCATCCAGGAAGCAATAAAATGTACAATGATCTGAGGCAGATGTACTGGTGGTCGGGCATGGAACGCAAGATTTCTGATTTTGTATCCAGATGTCTGATATGTCAGCAAGTTAAGGTTGAACATTAGGTACCTTCAGGACTGTTATAGCCAATGATGATACCGGAGTGGAAATGGGATAGAGTTACTATGGATTTCGTATCGGGGTTACCTTTATCTTTGAAAAAGAAAGATGCTATTTGGGTTATTGTTGATCGTTTGACGAAGTCTCCACATTTTATGCTGGTACGTACAGATTTCTCATTTGACAAATTAACTAAGTTATATGTTTCTGAGATTGTTAGATTACACGAGGTGTCAGTATCCATTGTTTCGGATAGAGATCCGTAATTTACATCGCGATTATGGAGAAAGTTACAAGAAGCTCTAGGTACGTGGTTGCATTTTTTCACTACATTTCACTCTCATACTAACGGTAAATCTGAGGGAGTGATTTAGATTCTCGAAGATATGCTTCATTTCTGTGTTTTAGAGTTCGAAGGCAATTGGGAGAAATATTTACCATTGGTTGAATTCGCTTAAAATATTAGTTTTCAGTTGAGCATAAAGATGGCACTGTGTGAGGCTTTG
The DNA here is from genome assembly GCF_007990345.1 of Gossypium hirsutum. Taxonomy (NCBI): domain Eukaryota; kingdom Viridiplantae; phylum Streptophyta; class Magnoliopsida; order Malvales; family Malvaceae; genus Gossypium; species Gossypium hirsutum. Next base: position 43,928,470 of record NC_053425.1, on the reverse strand, counting down.
TATGTTTGTAAATGTCAAACTCCATTATAATGGACTGAGCTCAGTGAGAAAAAGATACACAGTGTTGATTTGATTTGCGATACTGAGGAAAAAGTGAAAGTGATCCGTGATAGTTTTAAAGCAGCTTCAAATCATCAGAAACCATATGCATATCTTAAACGTAAATATATAGAGTTCCAATTCAAGGATAGAGTATTTTTTAAAGTACTGCCCTAGAAGAAAATTCTTTGGTTTGGTCACAAAGGAAAGCTGTGTTTGCGATTTATCCGATCGTTTGAGATTACTGAAAGAATCGGACCTGTTGTGTGCTGATTAGATTTACCGTTAGAGCTTAAGAGAAGTCATAATGTCTTTCACGTGTCTATGTTATGACGGTATCGATATGGCCTTTCACATGTTATCTCTTCGACGGATGTTGAGATTCAGTCTGATATGACATATAGTGAAGAACTGATCAGAATTCTAGCACGAGAGGTGAAAGAATTGAGAAATAAAAACATAGCTTTAGTGAAAGTTCTTTGGCAACGACACGGAATAGAGGAAGCCACCTGGGAACCTGAGGAAGCTATGAGAAAGCAATATCCAAACCTCTTTTCTGGTAGGATTTTCAGGGACAAATCCCTTTAGGGGGAAAGTTGTAACGGCCCATTTTTTTAGTGGAATCGAAACAGTTGTTTTGGTACCATAAATTTAAAGTTAGAAAGTTTATTTTATTATTATTTTATGATCTACAACATGATAATATTACTGTATAAAACTTTTGTTAAGAAATTTTACAGTTTACGTGTTCAATTTGATAAAAAGGACTAATTCGCGTAAAGTGGAAAAGTTGAGTTTGATTGGCTAAAGGTATTAAATAGCTATAGGAATTTAAAGTAGAATGGTAATTAGCTTATTAATGAGTAAGTGGATGATAATGGCTTGGTATTTTGTGTAATTATTAAATGTTTTAAATATTAATTTTGAAAATTAGTAAATAAAGGTTAATTAAAATAAAACAAAATTTTATCATCTTCCATTATTATTTTCTTTTCAACCGAATGTTAAAGAAAAAGAAGCCATTGTTGAAGCTTCATTCGGCCAATCTTATTCTTTCAAATTAGGTTTTCATTTTTGTCTCGTTTTTGATGATTTTATGTTTCCAGGATCGTTGTAGCTTAATCTAGCTAGCCCGATGTCTAATTTGTGAAACTAGTAAAATATTTGAGTTTTTCCATTGTTGAACATGTTAGGGTTTTGAAGTTTTATGGTAGGAAATAAACGGTTGTTGCTAGATAAACAACTTTTGTAAAGAAATTTTTGATGAAATTATCAATTAAGGATTAAGTAGAAAAATGTGATAAATTGTGTGGTAAAATTGTAAATTTGTGAAATATATGGGTTGCTATAAAAATGTTTATAATTCAGCTAGGCTTGGGTAGGGATAAAATTGAATGAATTCCATTTTCCGAGCCAAGGGACTAAATTGTAAAGAATTAAAAGTATAGGTGCAAAATGGTAATTTTGCCAAAAATGTGTTTTGGACTAAATTGAATATGAATTTTATTGAATTTAGTTTTCATTCATACAGATCCAGTTAGACCTCGTATGAAGTTAGATCGAGGTAAAGAGAAAATCTCGGATTAGTTACCTCCGTATCTACGAACACTTGTCGAGGTAAGTTTGTATAATTAAATTTTGTAATTATATGCTTTGTTTGAATTAGATGTATGTTATTTGCATTATCATCATATATGAATACCGATAGGATATCTAGTGATGTACGATGATTACCGAGCCCTGTTTGAACTTTAGGAATTCGTAGGATACAAATGACATGTCATTAGGATTACCGATTTCAGCTCTTATGAGCTTACCAATACTCAGCTCATATGAGCTTACCATTATTTATCTCGGAGGAGCTTATCGTTATTTAGCTTGGAGGAGCTTACTGTTTATAGCTCGTATGAGCATATATGTACATGAATTGACGGTGTGTACTACCCTCGTATCTAATGATATTCTAAATGATTCAACAAGCACAGTTCTGTTATGAGCTTATATGAGTTTGAGATGAACAAGTACAAGTATTTACATGAATTATATGGAAATGGTTTGTATATGATATATGGATACATGGTATAGATGTTACATGTATATGGAGGTTGAATAGTTGTTGAACTCATACATGATTCTCGGTTTTTATATGAATTACATGGCTAACATGGTTGATGAATATGTGATAGGCTTTTGGCCAAATTGAGTTGAGGAATGTTTTTGTTTACTTACCTTAAATATGAGAAAATGGTAAGTTAAATTCTATGTTATATGAACTTACTAAGGTTAAATACTTACTCTGTGTTATTTTTCATGTTTTATAGTGATTCGGAAGCTCATTCGGGTTGGAAGCTTGTCGGAGCTATATCATACTATCCATCGACTATTTTGGTACTTTCAGTTATTTAATTTTGATTATAATGGCATGTATAGGTTAATTTGACCAATATTTGCATGTAAGTGTTTTGTTGAGATTAATCACTTATATGGCTTGTGTTTTGTATATTTTGATGTGTATATATATGTGGCCTTATCATATTTGATGTGTGTTGATGTGGTAGAATGATGGAAAGTAAAATGTGGTTTAAATATGCATATAAGATATGTTATATTCCTTGGTGTTATTTAGTGCTTTGTTATGGAAAACTTATAGGTATGTTGCTGTTAGTTAGAGTGGCATATTTGGTACCATTTGGAAATATTGGTATGTTTTGGTAAGTAAGTTAAGTGACATGAAATGATGCAAAATGATTTACCTTGTGAATTTGTATTTTTGGGTACCAAATAGGTGAGCTTGATAAGTGACCTACACGATAGGTTTTGGTACAATCATGCATATATGTATTTGATCACTTAGGTAAATTTGAATACATGGTTGAGATGTTTGTATGTTGTCATTTGATGTGCCTAAGGGCATATTGCTTGTATGTGATAATTTTACATGTTTAAGGCTTGATTTTAGCTTGTTTTGGGTGCCTAATTATGACTTGAGTATATGCAAAATGTTGAGTGTAGGTGGATGCCAAATTGGGTGAGAAATGTGGCTTGTAAAATGGCCTATTTTGAGCACAAGTCTGTATGCTTGCATGGCCTAGCTCACAGGTGTTTGGCTTGGCCATGCTGCACAAGTCCGTGAATTACACGGGCACGGACACGAGTTGAGACATGGGCGTGTGTCCATATTTCGAATGCCTACACGGTCGTGTGATCCCTACGGCTTTGAATATTTTAAATGTTTTCGAAATATTTTTTGAGTTTCCAATTTACCCCAGATTTCTTTCTAAATTGTATTTTGGGCCTCGAGGGCTCGTATTTGAAACAATATGAATGATTATGATTGGTTTTTGACATGAATGTTATATCTAATGAAATGTTTGAACTTTTCTGTGTGTTTAAATTGTAAACTCAGGTAATACTCTGTAACCCTAGTCGAACGATGAATTCGAGTTAGGGGTGTTACACTATCTACGCATAGGGCTTACTAGGATAGGTTTGCGGCACATTGGCGGTCTTGACCTTGTTTTACACTTTTTACTTCTACCCACACTTTAGTTGTAATATTGTTTGGATTGCTCCTTTTGAATTCGCCTTAATCACAATATCTTGCTTTTAAGGAGGACCATATCCACCTGTAGAGGACCTTACAAGTTTACCATATCCAACTGAATGTTGTCTTAACATCATTCATGTCTAATGTTTCCCCTACTGTTCTAATTCTAAATGGGGAGATACACTTGTAATAGCTTTTCCTTCAAGAGGAATTGTCTTAAAAGACACATGTTACTGGGATACCCCTTTTTGGGTATCTTTCTATCTTCCTCACCCAAGTTTCCTTGAGCACCCTTTGGCGGTCCTTAATGGCGGAGCCTTAACTGAAATCCTTGGATACATCTTCTATTGTTTTTCTTTACACCAATCATTTCTGGTACGTCTTTTCCCGTTTTGATTCTAGCTGGGTTACCACCCATATGCCCCTGCTGCTTCTCTGATTACTATTTTGATGGGTTTTTTTCTTTTCTACTTCCTTTTCCTTATTCGATGGATTCCCCAATAATCCATTGACTCACTATTGTTTTCTCATTACTTACATTTTTCTTCGAACCCTTTTTCTAAGGATTGCGTGACTCCCTACAATTTCCATCATGGCGATCTACCATGTGTCTACTGCCCGACGAACTACCATGTATCCATAGTTTCGACAGTTTGTCATGCACTACCATAGTTGAGCTATGCTCTTACTCTACATATCCTTATAATTAGTGTTCTGGCAGAAATTTTGTACTACCTTGGTTGAGCCAGGGTGTAACACCCCTTACACGTATTCAAAGCTGGAATAGGGTACAAGGCATTATCAGACTTGTCACACAAACAAACATACAATTTCGGGTTATAAATTTGCGTCCAAATTAAAACCATTTGCATTTAACCATAAAGTCCCTGATACGAGCCTATGAGGCCCAAAACATGCATTTGAAGTGGTTTGGGACTAAACTGAGAACTTTATAAATTTTTACAAAACTGAAAAAATTTTCCACTAAACAGGGGTCACACACCCTTATGGATATGGGATAGGCCTGTGTGGGCAGGCTGTGTGATCACACAAGCCTGTGTCCCAACCCCGTGTAACTCTCTGACTTGTAACTCATGAACTAATTGAGATCACACGACAAAGTCACTGTAACGCCCCCACGCCCGAAACCGTCATCGGAGTCGAGCTTGAGGGGTTACCGAACATAATTTATCAAATTAAGAACTTCAAATTATTTGTTTCTACATTCACAGCTTTCTAGCTACCCGCGTCACAGTTACAAGAAAAATCATATCTCGAGTTACGAAACTCAAAATCAAGATCCGTAAATTTTTCGTAAATATAGACTCATATATATATTTACAATTTTTTTTCTAGAATTTTTGGTTGGGCCAATTAGTACAGTTTATTAGTTAAAGTCTCCCCTGTTTCAGGGTTCAACTGCTCTAACCTCTGTGTATTACGAATCAGATATCTCTCTATACAGAATTTCAATGACTACTAGGTTTGTTTCTATTAAAACTAGATAATGACTTCTAATTATTTTTTTACAATTTATTATGAATTTTTAAAGTCAGAAAAGAGGATCCAGAAATCACTCTGGCCCTATTTCACAAGGTTTCAAATATCTCATAAAGTATAATTTATATGCCTGTTTTTTTTAATCCATATGAAAATAGACTCATTAAGCTTCAATTTCATAACTTTCTCATCATTTAATTCCATTTATACTATTTTTAGTGATTTTTTCAAATTCATGTCATTGCTGCAGCAATATTCTGTTTTAAGGCAAATTTCATCTTTTCATGAGTTGTTATGAACTAGATAACCTATTAAACTTCCATGATATCAAACATGATCTAAATTTAACCATCACCATGACTTATCAATATCAAACATTCTCTCAACCAATCATGGCCATATCATAAAATTATTTACACAAAATAAGTATATTGCTATACATGCCATACTTAAGTTTTACAAGCCATTTACCCAGATGAAAGTCCTTTGGATAGTGTGATCGAACCTTCGACTCGTCTCGATTCCCGAGCTGGCTTGTTCAAAACTACAGTAAATAAAGAGGAGGGAGTAAGCATAAATGCTTAGTAAGTTCATATGTAAATAACAAGTAACATAACAATACAAATATACCAAACAACTTTAGCATGGTATCACCAAAACATATATCACATTTCTAAACATCATTCATCATCTTACCACCTTATCGTTGTTGTATCTATTTTCAACCTGAGGGTTAAGAACATACCTGTCCAAAGTGTCCATTTCACAACACTTACCAAAACGTCGCTTGCATCGTAAGTGTTCTTCCATTTCACTAGAAATTTCACCCGTTGAACACATCGGAATACAACTCGGATACACGGATAATTTGCACATAAGTGCTTCATATGTAATCAAGAAATCATGTAACCCGCCCCTAAGTGAACTCGGACTCAACTCAACGAGCTCGGGTGTTCGCATCCATAAGTGAACTCGGACTCAACTCAACGAGTTCGGATGCCTAGTTACATTTCACGAACTCGAACTCAACTCAACGAGTTCGGACATTCGCATCCATAAGTGAACTCGGACTCAACTCAACGAGTTCGGATGCTCAACCATCCTAGTGACATGTCACTTGTATCCTAATCTATTCCTAAGGTTCAAACGGGCTTTTTCCCTCGATCTCACGTTTGCCGTCTTCCATGGAATATCGGAACCGATACTCGGTAGCAATTCATATTTATCAAGTAGTAAACATAATTTGCATATTACTCAATATTAACCACAAAGCATAATATTTCACGATTAAAAATCAGCATATCATATAATCAACATTAATAACTTAAAATAACATTTATGCTACATTATTTACACATGAACTTACCTTGGTACCAAAATATAAAGATTTTGCAATTTAGTCCACAATCTTTTCTTTTCCTCGATTGCAACTTGAATCTCGTTTCTCTTGATCTATAATGCCAAATTAATCTTATTCAATACATACATTCATCAAAACAGCATTTAATATGAACTTTGGAAAAATTACACTTTTGCCACTAAACTTTTGCATAATTACACCTTTGCCCCTAGGCTCGGGAATTAAACTTTATTCCTTATTCTTATGTTTTATAACATGCTGGTCATTTTTCCCTTCTATGGCAACATCAAATTCTTACTCTAACATATACTTGTGACTATTAGGTATTTTTGCCGATTAAGCCCTTTTACTTGTTTTCACTCAAAACCGAGTAGCACAAATTGTCTAACATAATTTAAAACCCCATATTCTATCATAAAACATCAGAATACACAAATTTCACCTATGGGTATTTTTCCAAATATAAACCCTAGGTTGAATTATTGCTAACATAAGCTTAATCGAGCTACCGGGATTCCAAAAACGTAAAGAACATTAAAAACGGGGCTTGGAATCACTTACTATGGAGCTTGGAAGCTTGAAACAAACCCTAACTATGTAGAACCCTTGAAATTTCGGCCTAATGAAGAAGATGGACAAAAATTGGCTTTTAATTTTGTTTTTAATTCATTTTAATAACTAAATGACCAAAATGCCCTTACTACTAAACTTTCCAAAAATTCAATCCATGTCCAATTTTTGTCCATAGACTTAGAAATTGGTCAAATTGCTATTTAAGACCTCCTAATTAATATTTCAATGCAATTTCATACTAAAAACTTCTAGAATGCAAATTTTGCAACTTATTCGATTTAGTCCCTACTTTCAATTTAAACACTTTAGGCATAGAATTTCATCACGAAATTTTCACACAATCATGCAATCATATCATATTCATCAAAATAATTATAAAATAATTATTTCTATCTCAGATTTTTGGTTATGAAACCACTATTCCGATTAAGCCCTAATTCAGGATATTAGTCACACCCCCGTGTGCTAGGCCGTGTGGAAAATTAATTTTCATAAAATAGGTGCAGACTTTAAAAGGCCAAGGCACAAGCCCATTTTTGAGGTCGTGCCATCCACGGGGCTGAGACACACGCCCGTGTCTCTTTCTATATGCTCAATTCTGAGCATTCTATTTCTCAAAACTAAGGTACAGGGGACACACGGCCTAAACAAATGCCCATGGGGCAAGCCATGTGTCTCACACGGCCTAGACACACTCCTATGTGTCTACCCGTGTGGACAAAAATAAGTCTATTTACCAAGTCATTTTGCCACCCCTTTAATGCACACACCTACACAACATAACATAGCACCAATCCAAGCAATACATACAACCAAACATCCACAACCAAGACATTAACACATTATTCATGAAAGGCATCATTATATGAATATACTTATAACCAATATTTGCTCATTTCCAATGGCCTTATACAAAACGAACTTCTAACCAATATAAGCCAACACATTTGGCCAAATCAATTATGACACATAACAAAAAGACCAAGTCCCCTATACATGCCATAACTCAAAATGTTGAATTCATTAATACCAAAATAATTGTTGATAGTGTGAATGGATCTTTGACGGTCTCCGAACCCAAGCTAGCTCGGTGACACTATAAGACAAGGAAAATAAAGGGGAGTAAGCTATATAGCTCAGTAAATTCATATGCAAATAATAAGCATCTTAACCATACCTCAATCATACAATTTATATAACGTGGGATAACATAAATGTTATTAAAATCTCATAGTCATAACATGCATCAATTACAACCTTACCACGAGTTCATCACTTATCGAGTTTATTGCTTATGAGTTTTACGTACATACCTATACAAATCGTAACATAACCACATCCTTGAACATCTTTGGCATTCTCGTTGAACACTTGGAATATTATTGGATACTCGAAAAATCTTGCAGATAAGTGCCACATATGTAGCCAAAGCTACCTCATATCTCATAACACATATAAGCTCGATGTCAAGCTATTCACAGGCCTACTCACACAAGTTGTCAGTCAGGACGTAGCTATGAAGTGCTGCTCACACAAGCTGTCAGGTATCCGCAACATATGCCTGAATACCCAACCATTGGTAGGATGTATAAGACCAGCACACGGATCACTTAAAAACATGTATACATGGGTTCCTAGTGACTTGTCACTCGTATCCTATTCTATTCCTAAGGTTCAACCGAGATTTCTCGCTTGTTGAAACTCTTTCGAATACAGCTAAAGGGTCAATCACACAATTCATGCAAGATTAAAACATTTAAAACATAAATATAACATTGCATTATTTACATACGAACTTACCTCGGTACAAAATGGCTAATAGTTCGATTTACTACACAACTTTGTTCTTTCCCCGGTCTAGCTCAGAACCTCTTCTTTCTTGATCTATAATATCAAATTTAACTCATTCAATTATCACATTATTCAATATAATCCCCAAAACACCTTATGGAAAAATTACATTTTTGCCCCTAACTTTTTAACTTTTTACATTTTAGTCCCTAGGCTCGTAAAATGAAATGTATTCAACTTCTTTAAAACCCAAGCCTACCCAAATCATTTTCATACTCTTACTAGCTGACATTTTCCACTTAATCACACTTTTACTACTCATTTTATAACTTTTACAAATAAGGCCTTTTTTTACTTTTTTTTTACCGAAAATCAATTAGCAAAAGTTGTTTATCTGACAACTAACACACGTTTTCAACCATTGGACATCAAAATACATGCATGTATAACATAGGTAAAATTTTAGAATTTGACAATACTTCAAAATAGTCCTTGGAAAAGCTAGATTAGGTTACATGGATCTCAAAAACATAAAAATCATTAAAAACGGGGCTGGAACAGACTTACAATCGAGCTTGGAAGCTTGAAAAACCCTAGCTATGATTTCTCTTGCAATATTCAGCCATGGGGATGAAATTTGGAGAAGATGGACACTTTTATTTTACTTAATTTGTCATTATTTACCAAAATAACTAAAATACCCCTAACTTAAAACATAAAATTTCTCTTACTTCATGTCCATTTTTGTCCAAATAAAAGTATAATGGTCCAATTAGCATCTAAGGGCGTTCAATTTAAAATTTCATTGCAATTAAACACATCTAGCTTCTAGAACACAAATTTTACATCTATTACAATTTGGTCCTTTTAGTCAAATTGGACACCTTATTGATAACATTTCTTAACGAAATTTTCACACAATCATTCAGTCATACTGTAGACCTTAAAAAAATCACAATAAATATTTCTACTTAAGATTCATGGTCTCAAAACCACTGTTCTGATTTGACCCTAAAATGAGCTGTTACAACTCTCACCCCTTTAGGGATTTTCGTCCCCAAAAATCTTTCCAGTAAATAGGTTTGGGTACTATTTTCTCATAGCTTCCTTAGGTTCCCACGTAGCCTCTTCGACCCCATGTCGTTGCCATAAAACTTTCACCAGGGATATGCTTTTATTTCTCAACTGTTTAACTTCTTAAGCTAAAATCTTGATCGGTTCTTCACCATAAGTAATATCAGATCGAATCTCGACTTCTGTCGGTGAAATCACATGTGAGAGATCAGAACGATATCGTTGAAACTTCGACACATGAAACACATTATGATCCCTTTCCAACTCTGTCGGTAAAGCTAACTGATATGCCATCGGCCTTATTCTTTCAATAATCTCATACGGCCTTATGAAACGTGGACTTAACTTGCCTTTATGGACAAATATCAGAATCTTTTTCCACAGAGATACTTTCAAAAATACCTTATCACCGACTTGAAATTCAATTTCTTTTTATTTTAAATCCACGTACGATTTCTATCTATCCGAAGCTACTTTCAAACAATCATGAAGTACTTTCACTTTCTCTTCGGTTTCTCTAATCAAATCAACCCCGTGAATCTATATCTCATTGAGCTCGGTCCAATACAACGGAGTTCGACCCTTGTGGCCATACAATGCTTCATACAGTGCCATCTTTATACTCGACTGAAAACTGTTGTTATAAGCAAATTCGACTAAAGGTAGATATTTCTCCCAACAACTTTCGAACTCTAAAACACAACACCAAAGAATATCTTCAAAAACCTGAATCGTTCTTTTAGATTGACCGTCAGTTTACAAATGAAATGCGATACTAAATTTGAATTTTATGCCCAAAGCCTCTTGCAACTTTTTCCAAAATCGTGAAGTAAATCTCGGATCTCTATCCGATATAATAGAAATAGGCACTCCATGCAATCTCACAATTTCAGCAATGTACAATTCAACTAGCTTATCAATTGAATAGTCAGTACGTATCAGAATCAAATGAGCTGATTTTTTCAATCTGTCAACAACAACTCAGACTACATCTTTCTTTTTCGGTGTCAAAGGTTAACTCGTTATGATGTCCATCGTAATCCTATACCATTTTGGGTACCATCACTGGTTGAAGTAAACCCGAAGGCACTTGGAGCTCGGCTTTTACTTGTTGACAAATTAAACATCTCGAGACAAACTTCCAAATTTCTCGTTTCATACCTGACCACCAATACAATTTCTTCAAATCATTATACATTTTCGTACTACCCATATGAACTAATAAAAAACCACTGTGTGCTTCGTGTAAAATTTTCTGAATAAGTTCATCATTTTTTGGTACACATACTCTATCTCGAAACATCAAACAATCACCTTAATCGATCCGAAAGTTTGAATCACTACCCAATTCACACTGAGCTCTTTTGGCTTGCAATTCACTATCATTCTTCTGAGCTTCACAAATTTTCCGAAGAAATGTTGATCTAGCTCTCATCTCGGACAAAATTGAACCATCATTAGACAAAATCAGTTTTGTATTCATAGCTCTCAAAGCAAACAAGGACTTTCTGCTCAAGGCATCTGTGACTACATTCGCCTTTCCTGGATGATAGTCAATCACTAATTCATAATCTTTCAGTAACTCAAGCCATCTCCGTTGTCGCAAGTTCAGATATTTCTTAGTCATAAAATATTTTAAACTCTTATGATCAGTAAAAATATAGCATTTCTAACCGTACAAATAATGACGCCAAATTTTCAAGGAAAAAACAACGGCGGCCAGTTCTAAATCGTGCATCAGATAATTCTTCCCGTACAGTTTTAACTGTCTCGAGGCATAAGCTATCACTTTGCGCTCTTGCATCAACACACAACCCAACCCATTCAATGAAGCGTCGCTATAAATTACAAATTCTTTTCCCGATCCAGGTTGTACTAAAAACTACGCCTCAATCAATAATGCTTTCATTTTGTCAAAACTTTGCTGACATTTTTTGGACCATTCAAATTTAACATCTTTTTGCAACAACTTGGTCACAGGAGCACCAATCATCGAAAATCCTTTGACAAAATGTCGGTAATAACCGACTAAACCTAAAATGCTTGTAACACCCCGAACCCGAGGCCGTCGCCGGAGTCGAACACGAGGTGTTAACAGACTTCAAACCACTTATTAAAATTTTTCCAGACAAGTTGTCAATCTACGTACTAGTCGCTTTAAAAATCATATCTTGAGCTCTGGAACTCGAAATCCAGTTCTGTGAATTTTCCCTGAAACTAGACTCATATTCCCATCTATATATTTTTTTCTAGAATTTTTGGTCGGGCCAATTAGTACAGTTTATTAGTCAAAGTCTCCCATGTTACAGGGATCGACTACATTGACCTTTGTGCATTACGACTTGGATATCTCCCTGCACAGAGTTTCAACACTGATGCCGTTTGTTTCTATAGAAACTAGACTCAGAGAGGAATCTATACATATATGGTATGACTCCTAATTATCTCTGGTTGATTTATAATGAATTTCCAAAGTCGGAACAGGGAATCCAGAAACCGTTCTGGCCCGGTCTCACGAGAACCTGAATATCTCTTAACATACTGTCCATATGATCTTTTCGTTGCTTCTATATGAAAATAGACTCATCGAGCTTCGAATACATAATTTATTCATCAATTAATTCCACTCCTACTATTTTTTTTGTGATTTTTCAATCTCATGTCACTGCTGCTGCCAGCATCTGTTACGAAAGTAACTAGGTCCATTTCATGCCGACTCCTTGATCCAACTCAATCGAACATTCATGCCATTTTCGCATGGCTTAAAGTTTACATACTAAAGTTCAAACACAACATAATAGCCTATACATGCCGAAATATTCTCCTAAGCCGACTAAGAAGAAAGTACCAAAACTTGCTATCCGGTGTGATGACTTCGATGACGGCCCGACCACGCAAAAAGAGATGTGTCCAAGAAACCTAGAATAGGTGACAAGGAAACACCGAGTGAGTTTATAACTCAGTAAGTCATAAGCTATGCACTACCATCCATCAATAACATTATCCCAAGAGAAAACAAAATGGAACGAGGCTAATTACTCCATCCATTCCGAACCATACCATAGTTCCTCCGACCTATCGGTTTAATTTCATACCAATTTATGCATTCACAATCCACATACTCATCAATAGGATATTCGAGGCATTTTCATAAATCATTTTATTTTCGTTACAAACATACAACTAAACGGCCTTTCACCCATTCTACGATAAATTTCATGTACGTGACTTCAAGTATATTTGTCACATAGGTTCAAACTTACCAAGCTCAACACCAAGTATAGACATAGCACCTATTAGCCATGAACTCAAGACACTTACCCGATCCGCTGTCCATGATCGACTCAATAGCGTCGCACACTTAGTGTCCATAATGATTCAAGAATATATATTAAGTCCGCACACTCAGTGCTATATAATCAACTCGCACACTTAGTGCTACATAATCAAACTCGCACACTTAGTGCTACATAGTCAACTCACACACTTAGTGCTACATAGTCAAACTCGCACACTTAGTGCTACATAGTCAATTCGTACACTTAGTGCTGCACAATTTAAACCCGCACACGTAGCGCCAATCTCATGGTCATAAATGTTTATACTCGCACATTTAGTGCCGAGATCAACAACTCAATACATCTCACCTCTTTTCTTTTCATTCAACACTTTCATCATCACATACGTACATGCATATATATATTTATTCATTCCATTCAGCATCATTACATAAACGTTATGACCATTTGAATTAATACCAACTATATGCTTAATGACTTACCTCGTGTTGGGTAAGACGGTTCCAACTCGGCTACTCGATGACCTTTTCTTTGCCTTTGCTCGATTCACCTCCTTTAACTCCTTGAGCTTAATCAATAATTTAACTAGTTTAACCACCTTGCTAAATATTTACAATCCAATTTCACATGTATATGTATGTTAGTATATTCGGCTAATAACCTCATGCAACTACCATATCATCAAAAATCTAATCACACATGCACATGCATTAGGTAAGTTACCTTTGCTAATTTTAAACTCAACATCACACAAGCTCTCAAGTGATGGCCGAATGCTTCTTTTGTTACCCAACTAATCATTCGACAATTTCATCCCCTTTACCACCCTTTTATGCCTAATTATCTAAATCAAGATAAGATCATCAACATGCCTAACCATAGCCGAATGTGCAACATTAATCTATCACCTCTATCTCTTAAATACTATCAAGTTCATTTACTTCTAATTTCTTAAGTTCAACATCTTAATGTCCATTATAGCCACTCCCATAATCTAAATTTAAAAATCGGCAACACCCACATTTCAACTATCTTAGCCGAATACTCCTCAACACTTAGACTAAAGTATGCACATTAAACTTAATACAACTTTCATTATTCCTTTCACCCTCAAACATAATTTATAAATCTTGCCCTTCCTTCCATGTTTCGGTCAATTATTCAAATTACCTCATAACATGAACATTCTTTTCAACTAATCTAGCATGACTCATTCGGCCTTAACAAAGAACCACTTTTCATACAAGGACAAAAATAAATCAAATGAACCTCCCATTTAAACCCCATTCTATCTTCTACTTACTCAATAATACATGTTTCTTAGTTCATATTCATCTATAACCATTTCAAATCACATACTACAAAACATCATCAATTTGGCATATAAGAACATAACCAAAGGTTTCTTGCAACACAATTCAAAAATCAACACATGGGTCATGTTATGAGCATCAAAACAACTCAACTTCAAAAAAAAAATGCCAAAAGAACCACATGATATCATACCTTAATCTATAAACTCACTTGGCCGAATGTCCTAGCTTCCATTTTTCTTTTCTTTTCCTTATGGTTTCGGCAAGATGATAGAAAAGATGATGGAACTTTGTTTTTATCACCACTTACTAATATAAATTTATTATACATAATTCCCACCAAACATAAAAAATGAAGACAAGGGAACACCATAATGCATGCGTATGTTGGCCGGCCATTCACATTCAAAAATGGTCTATTTGACATTCAAGTCCACTCTTTTTGGTACATGCACTAATAGACCATTTTAAATTGGACTATCATATTTTCACCATGTCTCAAATCGATCCCTATTAACAATTTCTCATGCAATTGGTAAAATTAGGGAATGAAACTTCCACATACTCATGTTCACACATAATAAGCATAGAATATAGCAATTAATTATTTTACGACTCGGTCTTGTGGTCCCAAAACCACTTTCCGACTAGGGTCACATTAGGGCTGTCACAATGCTTCTAACTTCAGATACATTCCTTGGAGGTGTCCAATCAAAAATTGCTGAAATCTTGCTTGGGTCAACCCGAATACCATCACCTAAAACAATATGTCCCAAAAATCTGACTTCTCGGAGCCAAAACTCACTTTTACTTAATTTAGCAAAAAAAAAATCAGTCTCGAAAAACCCTTATCTGTCAACTCTTGCAATTGAGTTTTCAATTCTTTCAATTCAGCCAGAGCCATCCTATATAGAGCAATCGATATTGGTGAAGTTCCAGGTACTAAATTAATGGCAAACTCAACCTCTCTGATCGGAGGTAACCCAGACAACTCTTCTAGAAACACATCTGGATATTCACAGACTACCAGTACTGATTCAATTTTCAATTCAGGCATTTTTGTATTCAACACATCAGTAAGATAAGCTTCACAACCTTTCTTTACATACCTCTGAGCAGATATAGACGAAATCACAATAGGCAATTCATTTGATTCATTAGTTTGAACCCAAAGAACTTCGCCATTTTCACATTTCAATTCAATAGTTTTCTGTCTACAATTTACTATGGCGTCATGCAGTGTCAACCAGTCCATACCCAAAATAACATCAAATTCGTCAAATGGCAACAACATTAAGTTAGCTGGAAAACAGTGACCTCGAATCATCAAAGGACAATTCTTGCAAACTTTATCAACTAGCACATATTTGCCTAAGGGGTTTACCACTTTAATCACAAACTCAGTAAACTCAACAGGCAAATTCTTACTAGATACCAAATTCACACAAACATAAGAATGAGTCAATCCAGGATCGATCAATGCAATAACTTTAGTATCATAAAGAGAAAATGTACCACTAATCACATCGGGAGATAACGCATCCTCACAAGCACGTATGGCGTAAGCTCTAGTAGGTACTCTAGCTTTGAATCTCACAACTAAATCCTTCATCACACCTTTACTGCTAGCTCTATTCCTGGTATTTCTCGGGGGCCTACCTCTATTGGTAATATTACTCAGCCTTGTACATTGAAATTTGTTTCCTTAGCCATCTCAGGGAAATCTTAGATAAAATGCTCTTGAGAACCACACTTGAAACAAGCTCGATCATTCATCCTAGACTCGTCGGGATGTCGTCTACCACAGTGCTGACATTCAGGTTTGTTAGACCTAACATTACCCACACTTGCCATTGAGGTAGCTTGAGCTTTAGGGCCCGAATATTGTTTCCCGCGATCTCTGTGTGAATACCTAGATGAAACATTCTAATAAGAATACATTTCTCTTGATTTCAATGACTGAGATTGAAATGACTTACTCATCGGCTTTTTTCTTGCATCTCTAGGCTCACTCTCGGCCTTTCTTTTCTCTTTGCTTAGTTCTTTGGCTTTGCAAGCTCGTTCAACCAATACAACAAATTCTTTTAGTTTGAAGATTCCAACTAACAGTCCGATGTCCTGATTCAGCCCATCTTCAAACATTTTACACATAATAGCCTTGGAGGAAACACATTTTCCGGTATACTTACTGAGCCTGACAAATTCTCGCTCATACTTTGTCACTGGCATTCGGCCCTGTTTCAACTCAAGAAATTTTTTATGTTTCTAATCGATGAACCGCTGACTAATATATTTCTTTTGGAATTTCTCTTGAAAGAAATCCCATGTAACCCTCTCTCTCGGTACCACAGATACTAGTGTGTTCCACCAGTGATATGTTGTGTCCCTCAATAATGATATAGCACATTTCAAGCATTCGTCGAGTGTACATAATAACTTATCAAACACCTTGATAGTATTTTCAAGACAAAACTCAGCTTTCTCGAGGTCATCATCTATATTTTCTCTAAATTCTTCAGCCCCCTCCTTTTGAATCTTATCAACCGGAGGCTTATTTAGTCTTACCAATTTCACACCCTGAGGAGCTACAGGAATCGGTTAGGGATAAAGAGGGGGTGGAGGATGTTGAGTAGTTGGATTTGTTCGAAGAAACCCCGAATACCATTCATTCATCATGTGTAGGAAGGCTTCCCGAGCCCCTACTCTCTGACTAAGCATGGGAGGTCTACTTTTAGATGGCGCTACCCGTTGAGCAAGAACCGGCGCATTACTTTCTACTTCATCAACTACAACTTGATCGGGATCCATTTACTATATGAAAACACAATTTAAAATTGTCAGGAGTCATCACACTATCACAGTTTATTTATGGCATGTATAGATAAACTCTTACACATGCTACGTTAGTTTGAGAATCGACTAAATAGAAACTCTGATACCACTAAATGTAACACCCCTTACCTGTATTCAACGCCGGAATAGGGTACGAGGCATTACCAAACTTATCACATAAACAATCATACAATGTTTGGTTATAAATTTGCGTCCAAATTAAAATCGTTTGCATTTAATCATAAAGTCCTTGATACGAGCCTACGAGGCCCAAAACGTGCATTGGAAGTGGTTCAGGACTAAACCGAGAACTTTAGAAATTTTTAGGAAACTTCAAAAATTTTCCACTAAACAAGGGTCACACACCCGTATGGATATGGGACACGCCTACGTGAAACTCTTTGACTTGTAACTCATGAAAAAATTGAGATCACATCGCCACGTGACATGCCCGTGTGCTGGGCCGTGTGCAAAATTAATTTTCATAAAATAGGTGCAGGCTTCACACGGCCGAGGCATACGCCAGTGTTTGAGGCCGTGCCATCCACAAGACTGAGACACATGCCTGTGTCTCTGCCATGTGCTCAATTCTGAGCATTTTGTTTCTCAAAACTAAGGTGCAGAGGACACATGGCCTAAACACATGCTCGTGGGATAACATAAATGCATATGCAAATAATAAACATCTTAACCACACCTCAGTCATACAATTTATATAATGTGGGATAACATAAATGTTATTAAAATTTATAATCATAACTTGCATCAATTACAACCTTACCACGAGTTCATCACTTACCAAGTTTATTATTTATAAGTTTTACGTGCATACTTATACAAATCGTAACATAACACATCCTTTCACATCTTTGGCATTCCCGTTGAACACTTGGAATATTATCGGATTCTCGAAAAATCTTGCACATAAGTGCCACATATGTAGCCAAAGCTACCTCATATCTCGTAACACATATAGGCTCGATCGAGAGCTATTCACGGGCCTGCTCACACAAGCTGTCAGTCAGGACATAGCTATGCAGTGCTGCTTACACAAGCTGCCAGGTATCCGCCACATAAGCCTGAATACCCAGCCACTGGTAGGACGTACAAAACCAGTACCCAGATCACATAAACACATGTATACATGGGTTCCTAGTGACATATCACTCGTATCCTATTCTATTCCTTAGGTTCAACCTGCATTTCTCGCTTGTTGAAACTTTGTCAAATACGTCCAAAGAGTCAATCAAACAATTCATGCAAAATAAAAACATTTAAAACATAAATATAACATTGCATTATTTACATACGAACTTACCTCGGTACAAAATGGCTAATAGTTCAATTTAGTACACAACTTTGTCTTTCCCCGGTCTAAGTCAAAACCTCTTCTTTCTTTATCTATACTATTAAATTTAACCCATTCAATTATTACATTATTCAATTTAATCCCAAAAACACCTTATGGCAAAAATTACATTTTTGCCCCCAACTTTTTAACTTTTTACATTTTAGTCCCTAGGCTCGTAAAATGAAATGTATTCAACTTCTTCAAAACCCAAGCCTAGCCGAACCATTTTCATACTCATACCAGCCCACATTTTCCACTTAATCACACTTTTACTACTTATTTCATAACTTTTACAAATAAGTTTTTTTTTTTACATTTTTACCGAAAATCACTTAGTAAAAGTTGTTAATCTGACAACTAACATACATTTTCTACCATTGGGAATCAAAATACATGTATGTCTAACATGGGTAAAATTTTAGAATTTGAAAATAATTCAAAATAGTCCTTGAAAAAGATAGATCATGGATCTCAAAAACATAAAAAAATTAAAAATGGGGCTAGGACGGACTTACAATCGAGCTTGGAAGCCTGAAAAACCCTAGCTATGGTTTCTCTTGCAGTATTCGACCATGGGGATGAAATTTGAAGAAGATGGACACTTTTATTTTAGTTAATTTGTCATTATTTATCAAATGATTAAAATGCCCCTAACTTAAAACATAAAAAATTCTCTTACTTTATGTCCATTTGTGTCCAATTTAAACTATAATGTTCTAATTACCATCTAAGGACATTCAATTTAAAATTACATTGCAATTAAACACCTCTAGCTTTTAGAACACACATTTTGCATCTATTACAATTTAGTCCTCTTAGTCAAATTGGACATCTTATTGATAAAATTTCTTAACGATATTTTCACATAATCATCCAATCATACTATAGAGCTTAAAAAAATATCACAATAAATACTACTACTTTGGACCACAGTTCTGATTTGCCCCTAAAACGGGCTGTTACATAGGGCCTTACACCTT
Source organism: Gossypium hirsutum (assembly GCF_007990345.1). Lineage (NCBI taxonomy): Eukaryota > Viridiplantae > Streptophyta > Magnoliopsida > Malvales > Malvaceae > Gossypium > Gossypium hirsutum. Next base: position 43,908,811 of record NC_053425.1, on the reverse strand, counting down.
ATGAATCCATGTTTCACGTCCTGGCGGACTTCCTCGTGTTCAATGTCCAGGTGGAGTAGCCTATGTTTAATGTCCTGATAGACTCCATATGCTACCATAGCCATGCTATGATCTTACTCACCAAGTTCTATGTTTAATGTCCTGGCGAACTTCATTGGTTTCCATAGCAAAGCTATGGTCTTACACCTTATAATTCCCATGTTTACTATCCCAACAGACTCTATTTGTTACAATATTCGAGCTGTGGTCTTATACTTTATACATCATTAAAGTGTCGCCCCGAAAGACCATACCGTTGTCGTGGTGTTGCCCCACAGAATCTACTGACCACCATCTCAATGTTGCTCTATGGAACCTAAATATCGTCACCATGGTGTGGGCCTAAAGGACCACTCAATATCATTCTTAGACATTTTACCTTAAAGCTTGTACACCTAAGTGTCCACCTCGTAAAGCCCAGAACTTCACACAGTACAGTTTGCACTTAGCAACACGTATAGCGGTATCTTAATGGAATTCCAATTTCCCTATTTATTTTCCCATTACTCCATTTCTCCATTACTATACCTTGATACTCAAACACCGTAGTGTCCCCTCCGTAAAACCCAGAGCTTTGCATGTCACAGATTACAACTAGCAACTCCGTATGGTGGTATCTAATAGAAATTATCATTTCCCAATCCTAACTTCATCCATCCATTCACTATCTTTCCCTTCGTTCCCCACAATTCATAAGTATATAGGCATATACATATGATCACAAAAACATACTAACATGGAGTACGCAAAACTTAAACATTAATTTCAACAATTATTCAATGCATACAGACAGACTCGCAGTTACTCATGTACCAATTCAACCTTATGCATACACAACACTCTCAAACAAAAAGATTATAGAACTTATTCAGGACAAAATATAGAATCGCGCCAGTCATGCAACATCCCAAAAATATAGTATTGAAACTCACCTACTACTTCTTCGTCTCACCAACTTAGCTTTTCTAAACACTAGATTAGGGTTATGGAGAATTATCATATAAACGAAACATTAAAACATGCATTTCATAAATTATTGAAAACATGTTATAAAAAATCATACACATACAAAACGTCCCTAATCGAGCCCTCAAAGCCCTAGAAACGCCTTAGAAATAGTTCGGGACCAATTTGAAATTGTTTGGAAAGTTTATGAAAATGTTACAAATCGTAACACCCCAAATCTGGCCTAGATGTTATGGTCGAATCTGGCGTGTCACATTGAAGTGCTTTTCAAAAATAAGACTTGTCGTTAAGAATTCAAATTTAAGTTAAAACCCTTTTAGTTTTTATTGCTTACGAAAATTTGGAAAATTAAGTTGTTACTAATTGAAATCAAATTTTCAAAACAATTGCCATATTTATCATCGTTGATTCCTTAAACTGAATAAAATCATGGAAGCTTTTAAAAACCTTGAAGTTTAAAATGTGTGTTTTCCTTGAAAATAATTATTATTCCTAGTCTAGTAGTTTAAGGTATGAAATCAAAGCCCAGATAAAAGTTAAAACCAAAAATGGCCTTATTACATAACCAAAAACCCAATATGAAATTTAAATAAATAAAGTCAAAAGTAGAACATTAGCAATCGTGTGGCCACCTCCAAGTCCCTTACAGCACCAAACCGTATAAGGTTGAGGATTACCTGTACAGTTAAAAGAAAAGGTGAGTTTACAAAAACTCAGTGTGTAATCCCCTATCAGTCAAATAGTAAACGATGCATGCAGTAACAGTCTGGGCCTGAGCCATATCCAGTATCAGTAAAATCTGAGCCTTAGCCCTATCCAGTATTAGTACAGTCTGGGCCTTAGCCCTACATAGTAACAGAACAGTCTGGGCTTTAGCCCTATACAGTAACAGTATGGGCCTAAGCCCAATACAATATCAGTACAGTGTAATGCAATTATGCATCCCACCCAAATCTAGCCAGCACACCACCCGTACCAACCAACACACCATTTGGGGATATAAATCAACCCACCTAGCCAACACACCAATATCGTAGCAAAGCTACTAGTAATAGTACTGCAACGTAGTTGCCAGAAATAGTAAATGTGGCAAGCCACCAGTATCAGTAATTGTGGCATAGTCACCAGTAACAGTGAATGTGACATAGTCACCAATACAGTACTTCCTCCTTATCAAACTCCCAACCCCATGCAGTATGTCATGTCATAAACATTACGTGTATGCAAAGTCATACTCAGTACAATCATATATGTAAATCATAAGCACATCAATCATACGAAACATAAGGGCATAATCGTCATTTTACCATACAGGGGTATTACGGTCATTTTAGCCTACAGAGGTATTACGGTCAATTTACCCTACAGGGGCCACGTCATTTTACCCTATAGGGGTATTATGGTCATTTTACAAACTGGGAGTATTTCGGTAATTTTACAAATTGGGGGTATTTCGATAATTTTATAACCTGGGGTATTTTGGTAATTTTACAAATTAGAGGTACTTCTGTAATTTCAAAAATCAGGGGTATTCAGTAATTTTCAACTCGAGCGCATTTCAGTAATTTTACAAAGGGGTCTTAACGACCTAACTGAAGGTCCATCGTTGCCTCGACTGACTTAAGTAATCTAAAGAGATATAACGGTGCAAATGGGCCTAAGGCCCATACTCGACCCAAGTGAGCCCACACTCTTGTGTGGCCCATTTAGCCCAAATTTAGATACGGCTATGTGTACACCATAGCCTAGTTCATTAATAGTCACTTACCACAGATTTTATTCGTGCAGGACCAATTGAAAGGGATTGGCGCAGCTTGGTAGCGTCTTTGTTTTGGATTGGATACAAAATGTCACGGGTTCCAATCTTGTCATCCACGAGCCATTTAGGCCCACACGCCTCATTTAGCCCATCGAGGCCCAAAACAACCTAGGTCATGTGCGTGGCATGACAAGTCTATCTACTTCCCACTTAACAACAAAATTTACTCACGCGAGCCCACGGGCCCATTAGGCCCATACGGCTTATTTAACCTAAAACTATTCAAAACTGTACGAACGACGTAGCCCAGTCCAAAACTTACCACATAACATACATTTTATCCGTGTGGGCCCACCAGCCCGTTAGGCCCACATGACTAACGTGGCCCAGAACGGCCGATGCTATGTACGCGACATGACAAGCCCAACTATATTCCACCTAGCAGCTGATTTAAGTCAAGCAGGCCCATAGGCCCATCGGGCTTACTCGGCCCATTTCGTGGCCCAAATGGCCCACTACGACCTAAGCCCACGAATTCGTTCATGGTGGTCTTCCTTGTCATACGCCCATGTTCCGTTAGCTCGGTTCACCACACGCACGATCGCACACACGTGTGGCATCATACGCCAGATTTCTGACTTTTCGGCATTTTACCGACCTACAATCATAGGAGTACAAACAACACATACTTTTGGCTTTTCAACCGATTAGCGAACATCATATACGGTTACACACCTTTGTTAACAAAGAGAGCGGCTAATCTTTGAGCACCATACCTACATCAATTCCAATGCATAATCAATCGTATGCCAATAGGAATACAACCAACCTTATTAACCCTTACTCAAATGAATGACTTGAGCAAGATAAAGGGAATACTTATCGAATTGCAAGGTTAATTAGGGAGAAGGGGCAATCGTCCTAACCCACTAGAATAGAGGAGCAAAGCTAGCACCAGTAGTCCCTAACCATTGAACGGCAATAAAGAACAAGGTTAATCATAGAATTACCAACAGGGAGGAGAAGATTTTCAAAGAATCAATACTCACCACTTGATCACAGAATATTCGCACAAGTCAAAAACCAAAGTAGAGAGAGAGTGCTGATATTCAGCCAAAGTAACACCACTTGAGAACACCACAGAAAAACAAAAACCGGTCTACAAATAAGAAACCAATTGAAAGAATTGGGAGGAATAGTATTCGGGCAAGAAAACTGAGAAGTAGTACAGGTGAGAAGAGAACAGTGGTTTGGCCAACCAAATGAAAAGAGATTAAGGGGAAGAAGCAAAGTTTGATTTCGACACAAAAAAAAATAAAACCAAATCGGCCAAGGAAGTAGCGATTCGAGATAGGGACAGAAACACAAAGAAAACAAGTAGAAGGAGGAGGCAATAGAAGAATTCAGCACCAAAAAGGACAAAAACCAAATGCCAAAAGAAAGACACACAAAATCAAAACTTGAGGAACAACACTCAGCTGAAATTCTGAGTACCTCCTATGCAAATTCGGCACAATACCACACCAACTCAAACTCCACTTTTTCCTCCTAAAAATCGTCCTTTATCTCCTCCATGATCCACTCCTTGACCAGTTCAAACTTCCCTCAGCATAGTTTCAATCAAAATCCACCTCTCTCACCACAAAGAAATAATATGAAATATCCCTTTGCATTCCATAAGATTCTAACCCAAGCTTTCACAATAGCCATGTCACGCCACCATCACTAGGCCACAAGCTCACTTGTGTCACCTTCCTCCTACAATTATTTATAAAGCCTACAAGCCAAAGTCTGAGTTCACTTAAAAAAATAAAACAAAAATTCTACCTACGCCAAGACTTGAACCTCAGACCCCACATACTCTCCACACGCCATTTACCAATAGACCACTAGGCTTTTTGTGTCATGGTCTACCCAAATTTAACTATAAGCCTATTGGCCCAAAGCTAGGGATTTACTAATAAAACAAAATTTTTGCTAAAGCCTAGGTTTGAACCTAAGATTTCTCAGACACTCTTAGAACGCTTAGAACACTTAACCTCTAAAGTAGATACCCATTTGTGTCATTTCCTTGCACAAATAAATACTTATATACAACCCACTTATAGACCCATACTCAAGGCCCAATACTTCTAGGCCTAAATTCGGGGCGTTAACAAATTTTGGAATACACGGGACACGGTCGTGTCCGCACCCGTGTAACACTTTGAGTAGGGTCACACAACCCTTCGATATGCCTGTGTGCCAGGCCATGTGTTAGGCCGTGTGTTAGGCCGTATAACTCACTAACTTGTATGCAATGTAACCTATAGAAGACACGCAGTCGTGTCATCAGGTCGTGTGTCACATACGGCTAAGTCACACGCCTGTGTCTCAGGCCATGTGCACATAAATTTGCCCAAAATCAAGCAATTACCAACACTAAATCATGCATAAAATTTTATGCCTTTTGTACACAAAATCAAAGCATCAAAACTCTATCGAAATATACATATAATGACCAATTCAAGAGTCCTAAAATCAACTAACTGATATACCCTTCAAGGCACCTAAAATGCAAACCTCAAGACTTACTTAAACATGCATATTTTACCACTTTTCATTCTTCAACTATTAGTTCAAATGCCTTTCAAAACATGTCATAACTTTACCATATTCAAACTACCTCAAAACATACCACATAAGCCATTCCAAAACATGTAACATGAAATAGCACAATAACACAATTCATCAAGGTATCAAAGGTACTACTCCAAGATAACATTTACAACTTTTATAAGCCAATCCACCAAATAAGCATCCATCACAATGACATTACAATTCATGTAACATCCCGAATTAGGGTCTAGTCAAAACTGTAGTTTTGAGACCTCAAATCTGAAATGGAAATAATCATTTTATGATTCTTATGAGGTCTATGATATGATTTCATGCTTGTGTGAAGGTTTCATGAAGAAATTCTATTGATAAAGTGTCCAATTTGACATTTAAGACTAAATTGCAAAAGTTACAAAATGTGAGTTCTAGAAGCTTTAGGCATGAAATTGTCATGGAATATTGATTAGAGGTCCTTAAATAGTAATTTGCCTAATTTCTATAATTATGGAGAAAAATGGGCATGAATAGGAAAAATTTGAAAGAAAGCCTTAATGGCATTTTTATCATTTAGTTAATAAAAGAATAAAAAGGGAAAAATAAGTTAAAATTGTGTTCATCTTCTCCATGCCATAGCCAAAATTCTCAAGATCTCCATAGCTAGGGTTTTCCAACTTTTCAAGCTTGTAAGTAAGTCAATCCTAGCCCCGTTTTTTATGTTCTTTGCATTTTTGAAGTCCTTGAAACATGATCTATCCATTTTTAGCCATATTTTGAGCTAGGGTTCATGTATGAAATTTGAACCATGTGTGACATGTTTGTATTTTGATGTTTAATGGAGAAATATGAAAGTTTAATGCATGATAAACATCTTTTACTAAGTGGTTTTTCATAAAAACACCTAAAAATGACCTTTTTGTAAAATTTGTGAAATAAGTGGTTAAAAATCTGATTTGAAAGAAAATGTGGGCTGATATGAGTATGATATAAGTTTGGCTAGTCTTGGGTATCAAAGAAAATGAATACATTTCATTTTACGAGCCTAGGGCAAAAGTTTAATTTTGCCAAAGTATGATTTATGGACTATTTTGAACAATGTGATGATTAAATGAGCTGAATTTGCTATTATAGATCAAGGAAAACAAAATCCAGACCTAGATTGGGGAAATAACAAGATTTTGGACTAAATCGAATTAATTATCCATATTTTGTACGAAGGTAAGTTCATGTGTAAATAATACAATGATATATCATGTTTTAATATTTTATTAATGTATGTATCTCTATGATTAATTATTATGACAAGTGACTATGAGCATGACATTGTGAACGAGGTCAACGAATATGTGATATTGAGAAAAATCTCATTTGAACCTTAGGAAAGGATACAATGTGACATGTCACTAGGAACTATGTGAATAAGAGCTCATACGACTATGTGTATTTATGACTATGTGAATTCAGCCGCTAGTCTTATACGTCCTACCGGTGGCTGGGTAGCCCGACATGTGTTGCGGGTACCTGTCAGCTTGTGTAAGTAGCCCGAGTAGTTACGTCCTGACTATCAGCTTGTGTGAACAGGCCCGTGATTAGCTCGAGAGCAAGCAATGTGTGATTATGATGTGAGTTGGCATGTGGCTATGTTTGAGGCACTATGTGCAAATTTTCCATGTATCCGATAGTATTCTGAGTGTTCAACGGGTAAACTTGTGAGTTATTTGATAAGTAAGTCAATGATGTGGAAATATGACAATGTGTTACGAATTTGTACAGGTATGTACGATAAACTCATATGAATGAGCTCGATATATGATGAACTTTTGGTAGTATTGAAATTGTGTAAGTTATGTCTACAAATTAAGCTATGCCTATGAATTTATGATAACACATACGTAAACTATGTTATGTCAATGGTATTTATACATATGATTTGTTGCTATTTATTTGCATGTGAACTTACTAAGCTTTATGCTTACTCCCTTCTCTTTTTCATTTTCTTATAGTATTGCCAAGCTAGCTTGGGGATCGAAGGACATTGGAGGCTCGATCACACTATCAACTGGACATTTGGGTATATTTAGTCTCAAAATTTTTAGTATGGCATGTATAGGAGCTTGGTCTTTTTGTTATATGTCATATTGGTTTAGCCAAATGTGTTGGCTTATGGTAATATTTGACTCATTTTGTATATGGCCATGTGATATGATTCATATTGATCATTTGGGTTGTAACCTTAATCAATTATGCATGCATGCAATTTATTATGCTTGATGTGATTGCTTGTGGATGAGATGTGTGATGAGTGGAACATGTGCTAAGTGAATGAATCATGGCTAATAAGGATGACCAAAGCTATAGTATAATTGAGTAAATTGAAAGTAGGTTTAGCATGATGAATAAATATCAAATTGGTGTGGAATGCCATGTGAAAGTATGATGGTTTGGATATGTGACATGTTGACATTACAAGGGCATGGATTAATCATGTTTATGAGTTTTTGAGTGACTAAATATACTATGTTACATGCCATTTAAGATGAATGAGTAAATGAGCCTTTAAGGGCGACAAATGGCTTGGAAAATAGCTTCAAATTTTTCTACACGGGTAGACATACGGGCTTGTGTCAAGGCCGTGTGTCACACACAACCTACCCCATGGGTGTGTGATTCGGCTGTGTGCCCCCTGCACCATAATAATGCAAAATAGAATGCCCAGTAGTAAACACATGGGCAGAGACATGGCCGTGTGTCTCAACCGTGTGAAGGGCACGGCCTTAGGCCATGGGCGTGTGCCTAGGTCGTGTGAAGTCTGCACTTAATATTTGGAATTTAATTTGCCACACAGTCTAAGTACACGGCCGTGTGACTTGGCCGTGTGACCTTATTTTGGTTGATGACGTCATAGTTAGAGAGTTACACAGGCTAAGGACACGGGTATGTCCCAAGCCACACGGGCGTGTGACTCTCTAAAACAAGAAAAAATTTTAAGTGTCAAAAAGGTTCTGAAAGTTCTTGATTTAGTCCTAAACCGCTTCCGGTGTATGTTTTGGGCCTCGTAGGCCCTTTAAAGGGAAAAATTGCATGTGACTGAAAGGTTTCAAATTGGATGAAATTTTATGGCCCTGTTTTGTGTGTTGTTTACATTTAGGTCCGGTAATGCCTCGAACCCTGTCCCGACATCGAATATGGGTAAGGGGTGTTACAATTCAACCTATACATGCCATTATATCCGTGGCCAAAACATTCAAAAATTACCGATATTTATGCTGAATAGTGTGATATATCTTCGACGAGGCTCTAAATCAATTGAGCTTCTGAGAATCTATAAACATAAGAAAGAAAATACGTAAGCACATAATTCTTAGTAAGTTCGTAGAAAATGAAACATAACTTACCATTTCATTTACATAACAATAAGTATAAGCATAATGTAACTCAAAACACAAGTTTGGCACAAGCCTAAACATCATCATCAATACACAAGTTAGTGACTTATACATAACCCATTTGGATTAACCACATGATAAGTCATTTCCATATGAAAGTACATCATTTGAATCATTCATCCTTTCCTTGAACATATGCATAATACCATTTGGAGACTTACCATTTCAATCCCTTTTCTTTCCTATTGAACCAACTAAAATATCATCGGATACTTGGGAAAGTCACACGAAGTGTGCTTAAACATATAATCATAGCCTTTCCTTTATATCGTTGCTCACACAAGCTATGAAATGGGCCTGCTCACACGCATTGTGGGTTGGAATGTAAGCTACACGATTCTGCTCACACGAGCTGTGGAGTATCCACAACAAATGCAGGATCTCAGCCATCGGTAGGACATTCAAGACCAGCACCTCAAACATGAAATTCCTAATGACATGTCATTTGTATCCTACGAATTCCAAAGGTTCAACTGGGACTCGATAACTGTCATGGCATTGATTTATTTATATGTATCGATCAATTCACATGATAAATAACATATAAACAAACTATTTGAAATAGCATTAAAATGACAACTATATATACAAACTTACCTCGACAACTAGGGCGTATTAACAAAGTTAAACTAATTCGAGGCTTTAGCTTTTCTTTGATCTAAATCCGTACGTGGTCTATCTTGATATAAATAAACAAAATCTATCCATTTAATATCCCTAGTATTTAATTTAGTCCACATTTCATATTTATGAAAAATTACTATTTTGCCCCAAACATTTTAACTTTTTACAATTTAGTCCTTAAGCTCATAAATTGAAATCCAAGAATTTTAATCCTCCTTTCAAGCTAACCGATTTCTCTAGGGACTTAAACATACCCATACCACAATCATCATTTCATTAATTTAACATGAACTTTTACTATTTATAGAAAGAAGTCACTATATGTAATTTTCATCAAAAATCACGTTACAAAACTTGTTTATTTATCAACAAGGACTCATATTCTATCATTAAACATCAAGAATCATATAAAAGCAGTCATGGCATATTCCTCAATCTTTAACAGTTTTACAAATTGACCCCCGAGCTAGCTAGATTAAGCTAAAACGACCTTAAAAAATAGAAATCACTAAAAACGGGGTTAAAAATCATACCATGCAAGCAGAGGACTTGGCCAAATGCTTCAACCCTAAAAATGGTATTTTTATGCTCTCAAAATTAGTGGAATTAAGCTCGGAGAAGATTAGCACTTATTTTCTTTTATTTTATTTAAGTTTAATTTACTAATTATTATATTAACCTTTATTTTTAACCTTTAAAATCATTTAAACTATGTGCATATATGTCCACTAATTTTAAGAATGGTAAAATTGACATTTAATTCCATTCACTTTAAAGTTTTATAGCCATTTGGCCCTTTTAACAAATAGAACTATACTTTTGCACCTTCTATGATTTAGTCCTTTTTACTTAATTAATAATGCAACCATCAAAATTTCTTAACAAAATTTTAATACAACCTTACCAACATCTCATAGATATCAAAATAATAATAAAAGAAAAATTTACTCATCATATTTGTGGTCCCAAAACCACTATTCTAATTTCAGTAAAAATGGGTTGTTACAACTTTTCCCTCCCAAAGGAATTTTTGTCCCCGAAAATCTTAACAGAAAATAAGTTCAGGTATTGTATTTTCATAGCTTCTTCCAGTTCCCAGGTAGCCTCTTCTATTCTATGACATTGCTAGAGAACTTTAACTAAGGCTATGCTTTTATTTCTCAATTCTTTAACTTCCCGAGCTAGAATTCCAGTTGATTATTCATTGTACGTCATATTTGGTTGTATCTCAATATCTACTGGACATATTACATGTGAAGGATTTGATCGATATCATCGTAATAGTGATACATGGAATACATTATGAATCTTTTCTAAATCTAACGGCAAAGCCAATCGGTAAGCTACTAGCCTAATCCTCTCAATGATCTCATACGACCCGGTAAACTACGAACTAAGCTTTCCTTTGTGACCAAATCAAAGAATTTTCTTCCAAGGTGACATTTTTAGGAATACTTTGTCACCAATTTGAAATTCAATATCTTTTCTTTTCAAATCTACATAAGGTTTCTGTCAATCAAAAACTACCTTCAAACTGTCACGTATCACTTTAACCTTTTCTTTGGTTTCTCAAATCAAATCAACACCGAATAAATTTTCCTCACTCATCTTAGTCTAGTACAATGGAGTTTGACACTTTCGACCATACAAAGCTTCATACGGTGCCATTCTAATTCTCGCTTGATAACTATTTTTGCATGCAAATTCAACCAACGGAAAAAATCTTTCTTAGTTGCCTTCGAACTCTAAAACACAACATAAAAACATATCTTTGAGTCTCTTAATTACTCACTCAGACTGACCATCGGTCTATGGATGAAACGCTATGTTAAAATGCAATCGAGTACCTAGAGCTTCATGTAACTTGCTTCAGAATCGAGACATAAACCGTGGATCCACAATAAGAGATTATAGGCTAGCACACCATGCAATCTAACAATCTCAGAAACATATAACTCTGCCAATCTCTCGAGTGAAAAATTAGTATGCACTTGAATAAAATGCTTGGATTTCATCAAACGATCTACAATAACCTACACAACATCTTTCTTTTTCAAAGATAGAGGCAATCCCAATATGAAATCCATCGTGACACGTTCCTATTCCCACTCTGGAATCATCACAGGCTGTAACAAACTAGAAGGTACCTAATGCTTAGGTTTAACTTGCTAACAAACCAAACATTTCGATACAAACTCTGAAATCTCTCGTTTCATACCTAGCCACAAATACATCTGTTTCAAATCTACGTACATTTTATTGCTACTAGGATGAATCGACAAGCTACTACTGTGAGCTTCCCGTAAAATCTTCTGATTGAGATCAGAATGTCTCGGAACTAAAATTTTGTCTTTAAAGTACAAACTATCATCTGAACCAACATGATAATTTGAATCAGAGGTTGTCTCAATCTGTTTCCGTTTAGCGATCAAATCATCATAACATTTCTGAGCTTCGCAAATCTATTGCGGAAACCTCAGTCTAGCTTTTAATTCAGCTAAAATTGAACCGTCATCAATCAATGTCAACCATGTATTTAAAGCTCGCAAAGCAAATAGAGATTTCCTACTCAGTGCGCATCAGCAACAAAATTAGCCTTCCCTGGATGATAGCTAATGATCAACTCCTAATCTTTCAATAACTCAAGCCATCAGTGCTGTCTCAGGTTCAAATCTTTCTATGACATCAAATACTTCAGTCTTTTTTAATCTGGGAAGAAATGGAATTTTTCTCCGTACAAATGGTGTTGCCAAATCTTTAAAGAAAACAAAATAGCCGCAAGCTTTAAATGATAAGTCAGATAATTTCTTTTGTGTGGTTTCAACTATCGAGAAGCATACTCTATCACTTTGCCCTCTTGCAGTAAAACACAACCCAAAGTCTTCAATGAAGCATCATTATAAATCAAAAAATCTTTATCGGGCTCTAGCTAAACCAATACAGGTGCCTCAGTTAATAACGCTTTCAACTAATTAAAACTTTGCTAACATTTCTCAGACCATTCAAACTTGACATCTTTCTAAAGTAATTTCGTCAACAGTGTAGCAATCATCGAAAATCCTTTTACAAATCTTTTATAATATCTGGCTAATCCTTGAAAACTTTTGACTTCAGATGCATTTCTTGGAGGTTTCCATTCCACCACAGAGAGATTTACTCAGATCAACTCTAATACCGTCTGCCAATATCATATCTCTTGAAATCTGACTTCTCAGAGCCAAAACTCACATTTCCTAAACATAGCGAATAGTTTTTTTTTCGCGTAAAGTGTGTAAAACAATTCTCAAATGTTGGGCATGCTCTATCTCATCCCGTGAATAGATCAGAATGTCATCAATGAATAAAATAAAAAATCTGGCTAAATACAGTCTAAAAATTTTGTTCATCAGGTCCATAATCACAGTAGGCGCATTAATCAAACCAAATGGCATCACAAGAAACTCATAATATCCGTACTTGGTTTCGAACGCAGTTTTCGGTACATCAGAGTCTTTAACCCATAGCTAATAATAGCAAGAATGAAGATCTATCTTTGAGAATATCGTCACACCTTTCAACTGACCAAACAAATCATCAATATGTACAATGGATGCTTATTCTTGATCATGACTTTGTTGAGCTATCGATAGTCGATACATAGTTTCATTGATCCATCCTTTTTCTTAACACATAACATAGGAGCACCCGAAGAAGAAAAGCTGGAAGGAGCAAAGCTCCTATCTGTCAACTCTTACAATTGTGCTTTCAAATATTTCAATTCTGTATATGCCATTCTATACGAAGCTACCGATATCGGAGATGTTCCCGCCATTAACTCAATAGCAAATTCAACCTCTCTAATCGACAATAACCATTGTAATTCTTCTGGAAATGCATATGTAAACTCACATACAATCAGAAAAGATTCTAACTTCAATTCTGAAACCTTGGAACCAAACATATAAGTGAAATACACTTCACTTCCTTTTTTAGTATATTTCTGAGTCGTCATAGCTGAAATAACATTAGTGGCACTATTCAATATATCTGATTCAATTCGATGCTTTTCATTGTTCTAACACTATAACATGATATGCTTTCATCTAGAGTTCACAACAACATCATGTAGAGTAAAGCAGACTATACTTGGAATCACATCAAATTAATCCAAGGGTAATAACATCAAATCAGCCAGAAAGTTGCAACCCCAAATCATTAAAAGACAGTTCTTACCGACTTTATCAACTAACACATACTGACCTAAAGGGTTCATTTCTTTAACCACAAACTCAAAAGACTTTGAAGGAATTTTCTTATCTGACACTAAAGTTGTGTATACATAAAAGTGCATTGACCTAGGTCAATCAAAACATTAACATTAGTACCAAAGATAGAAAATCAACAAGTGATCATGCCAGGTCTTGGAGTTTCCTCTCGAGCATGAATTGCATAAGCCATAGCTAGTGCCTATGCCGCAAATCTCATAGTAGTATCTTTCATCCCACTATGACTATTACATGCATTCTAATGTTTCGGGGTGGTCTCCCTTTCGCAGTTCATTACTTGGTCGAGTAGTCTGAGCCTTTTTCTTTATCAGGCCTTTCAGGGAAATCTCTAAGATAATACTCATAAGAACCCTATTTAAAACACGTCCCATCTTTCAATTTACGTTCATCAAAGTGACATCTATTACACTACTGACATTCAGGCCTATTGTTTTATACACTGCCCATGCTTGCTATAGACGTAGCCTGAGGTTTGGAGCTTGAATGTTGTTTTCCTCTATATTTCCAAAAATAACCCACCGAAGCTGATGAATGAGTCTGAAATTCTTTTGACTTCTTTGATGGAGATGAGAATGATTTCCCCATAGGTCACTTTCTTGAATCATGAGCCTCAAAATAGTATTTTCTCTTCGCTTTATTAAGTTTCTCGGCCTTGTGTGCTCTATCAACTAAAACCATGAATTCTTTTAATTCAAGAATCCCTACTAATAGCTTGATATCTTCATTTAGGCCATCTTCAAATCGAGTGTACATAGAAACCTCTGTCGATATACATTCACGGGGATACTTATTGAGTCGCAAAAATTCCCTTTCATACTCTGGTAATGACATACGACCTTGCTTCAACTCAAGAAACTCTTTAGGTTTCTTATCGAGTAATCTTTAACTCACATATTTCTTTCTGAAATTTGTTTGAAAGAATTCCCAATTTATACGAGCTCGGTACTACCGGAATCAAGGTGTTCCACCACTGATAAGCTGAGTCTTTCAACAAATAAATAGAGCGTTTCAAGTATTGAACTGGAGGACATGATAATTCATCAAAAACTCTCAACGTGTTTTCTAACCAGAACTTGGCTCTCTTTGGATAAACTTTAGTTGTAGCTTGGAACTCTTCGGCCTCATACTTTCAGTTTTTATCAACTAGAGGTTTTCTTACTCGTATTGGTTGCAAACCCTAAGGAATTAGGGGACTGGTTGGGGTACAAGTGGGGGTGGAGGTCATTGAGCCATTGGGTTCATTCGAATGAACTATGAAAACCACTCAGACATCATCTAGAAGAAGGCTTCTTTAGCCTCTCCTTCATGACCTTCAGATACAAGCCTGCTTTCGTTAGACGCTGCTCCGTGTTGAAGGCTTGTGCGTTACTTTCTACTTCATCAGAATCGACTCAGTTGGATGACATCTTATCTATAAGGAAACATAGCTCAATTTGAGTCAGGAGTTATCACACTATCATAGGTTATATAATGACATGTATTACAAAACTCCATATATGCTACGTTCAGTCTGAGAATTGACTAAACTGTTGCTCCAATACCACTTAATGTAACACCCCTAACTTATATATGTCGTCAGATTAGGTTTCTGGAGTATTACCATACAAACGGAACATTTAAACATGAATTTCATACATTATCGAAAACATATTATAAAACAATCATACACATACATATCATCCCTAAATTGAGCCCTCAAGTCCTAGAAACAGTTTAGAAACAATTCGGGACCAATTTGAAATCGTTTGGAAAGTTTATGAAAAGGTTAAAAATTTTGGAATACAGGGGTCACATGACCGTGTGCCTCACACAACTGAGGCAAATGCACAGGTCTCAGGTCATGTAAACTTTGAAATAGGGACACACGGCCGTGTCCAAGCCCGTTTCCTCGCTGATGTAACTCTTTGAGTATGTAACAGCCCGTTTTTAGTCAAATTAGAAAAGTGGATTCGGGACCACAAATCTAAAGCCAAGATATTTATTTTACTATTATTTTAATTTCTACGACATGAAAATATTATTGTGTGAAATTTTTGTTATGAAATTCTATCGTTTGATTGGTCAATTTGATAAAAGGACTAAATCGCGTAAAGTGTAAAAGTGATGTTCTATTAGTTAAAGGTATTTAATAGCTAATGAATCTTAAATTAGAGGTACTTTTGTTGTAATTAGACCAAGATTAGTTTGATTGGGCAAATATGGACATGATTAATGAATTTTAATGAATTAATAACAAGGTTTATTTAGTAATTTGTAAATGACTTAAGTAAAAATAATAAAAAACATAATATCATCATCTTCATTAAGCTTCATCACCAAAAATTTAGGGCTACAAGAAGCCATTTTTATTCTCTTCATTCGGCTATACTATCTTTCCTAATTAAGGTACAATTTTTGTTCTGTTTTTAATAATTTCTATGCTTTTGAGATCGTTACAACTAGGTCTAGCTAGCCAGGGAATATTTTACAAAATAGTTAAAGATCTTAGATGTTGCCAGTGATGAATTTCTGAGTATTTTGATGTTTAATGGTAGATTATGAATGTTTGTTGATAGATATACAAGTTTTGTTAAGTGATTTTTAATGAAAATGCAAATTAGGGGCTAAATGGGGAAATGTGTAAATTTAGGAGTTAAAATGTGAAATAAATAAAAATTTTGGGCTACTATAAGCATGATAAATATTTGGATATGTAACACCCCACACCCGTATTCAATGTTAGAATAGGGTTACGGAGCATTACCGTACTTACAACACATTTATACATACTTTTATCATACATTTAACCAATTCATACAATCATCATTCAATCACAATCAATTTGTTCCTAATACGAGCCTACTAGGCCCTAAACATGCTTTGGTAGTGGTTCGAGACTAAACTGATAACTTAAAAAATTTTCACGATAGTTTGAAAATTTTTGTCAAAACAGGGACACACGCCCGTGTGGCCAGGCCTATGTCTCACACGGCCACCAGACATGCCTGTGTCATAGGCTGTGTGTACATTTGAAATGGAAACACATGGCTGTGTCCCAGGACGTGTCCAACCCTGTGTAACTCTCTGACTTGGGTCACATGGCCAACACACATACCCGTGTGGCTAGCCCGTGTGCCCTAAAAATGGCCATACATGCCCATGTGCCAAACTGTGTGCTAGGCCGTGCAAAAATTGTAAGGTATACTAACTTATGTCACACGGCCAAGTCATATGCCCGTGTGTGAGACCCTGTGGAGCATACTAACTTGATTTCAATTTCAACACAAGGGGACACACGGCTGTGTACTTAACCGTGCGTCACACATGGCTGAGACACACGCCCTTTTCTCTGCCCGTGTGGACAAAAATAGGCTATTTACCAAGCTAATTTGCCACCCAAACTTGTGCTCACCTACATCAACTCAATTATACCAATATATAGCATCAATAGGCATTTTAAAACAATCAACTCAAGCCTAGTTCATGCATAATCTAAACCACTTTTCACAATACACAAATCTTAAACTATACCATACCATTTGTACTAAAATTCATATACAATTCAACTAACTAAACCTTTCTCAAACATATATCATTTTACACTAAAACACAAGTACAATTCATGTCTAAAATCAACTATTCATCATTTACCATATCAATATGCACAAACTTCATGATATAAGCCAATCACATATTCATCCATGAACTCACCATGACAACCATATATCCATACATATGTAAATAACTAAATCCACCAAATTAAGCCAACTCTCATGGCTATATTTACAAGCCAAAACATGTACATTTACAAGCCATTACAAATAACCAAAAATCATTATCAACCTATAATCATAATGACTCAAAATACCTATACATGCCGTATAATTAAAATACCAAAGTTCATAGGTACCAAGTGCTTGGTAGATAGTGTCAAGCGATCTACGACGATTCCCGAATCTGAGCTTGCCTTGAATTCACTATAAAACATAGAAAAATAAATTATGTAAGCTATAAAGGTTAGTAAGCTCGTATGAAATAAACTGAATGCAATCACATAAATATAATTCAATAATTTGAATACACCAATATGTAGTTTACTTTAGCTAACAAACCTTTCAAATACTCGCTCACAAAACTATATACTTTCATCATCATTTCTTCGATTCAATGCTAAAATAGTTTATATACATACCTGTACTATCTCGTACCAATCTCACATACATTCTCGTCTTTCATTTACTCGTTGAACCATTCGAAATAGAAGTTGGATACTCAAGGTTTTCATACGATAAGTACCTACGCCATGGCCCGAAGCCAAATCAAGGTAACTTATCTCTGTAGTATTGATATCATGGCTCGAAGCCAAATCAGCCGATATGCATGGCCCAAAGCCAAATCGGTATAACTCACACCCAAATGCTATATCATAGCCCGAAGCCAACTCAATGTATTCCCTGATGACATGTCACTAGCATCCTAAACTATTCCTAAGGTTCAACCGGGATTTTGAATGTCAAATCATCATCAAATCACTATCGTTCATATCCACAGTCTCGTATTCACAATTTATACAATATCAAAGCATACGAAATACATTTGTATTGAAATTTATCATATATGAACTTACCTCGAATGTGGAAACACTAAATAAGTCGATTAGTCAATAACTTTAGTTTTTCCCCGATCTAGATCCGAGTTCCGCTTTTCTTGATCTAAATATAAAATTAAATTATTTAATCATCTATATGTTCAATTCAATCCAAAATTAGGGCTATTTTACACATCTTCCCCTAAACTTTCACATTTTTACAATTTAGTCCTTATGACACAAAATCATAAATTCATGAAATTTCTTCAATACCCATGATAGTCGAATTATCGTAATGCCCCTAGCAGCCCATATTTATCAACTTTTCACATATTTAACCACACATTTTCACATATTCACAAATAAATCCTTATTTTGCATTTTCATTAAAAATCACTTAACAAAACTTGTATATTTCACAACAAACATTCGTAATCTATCATCAAACATCAAAACAAACATGTATTCATCAATGGCATCATTCAAAATCTTTAACAGTTTTGCCTAGTACTAGTTGCAACGATATCAAAAACGTACAAATCATTAAAAACGGGACAAAAATCATACCTTAATTAGCTATCAAAGCTTGGCCTAATGAAAACCTAAGTTTGGCTATTCTTCTCTTCCAATTTCAGCTAAGATGAAAGAACAAGAATGATAATTGCCTTTGTTTTAATTAATTTATCATTTACTAACCATTTTAACTTTAAAATTAATTCAAAATTTCATTTATGACAAACCATTAACATCCACTAACATACTAATGGTATACTTACCACTTAAGAACCTAAAATTTAAGGTTCTATAGCTATTTGACATCATTAACTAATAAAACACAACTTTTTTGCTTTATAGGATTTAGTCCTTTTTATCAAATTAAGCATTCAAACGATAAAATTACTTCAGAAAAATTTCACACAATCACTCAATCATGCTGTAAACATTAAAATAATAATAAAATAAATATTTTGTATTCAAAATTGTGGTCCTGAAACCACTGTGCCGATTTGACTAAAAACGGGCTGTTACAACTCTCCCCCCTTAGGGATTTTCGTCCCCAAAAATCTTACCACTTAATATGTTAGGGAACTTTTTTCTCATCGCTTCCTCAAGCTCCCACATAGATTCTTCAACACCATGTCATTGCCACAAAACTTTCACTAAATCTGCACGTTTATTTCTCAACTCTTTAATCTCTCGAGGCAAAAATCTGATCGGTTCTTCGTTGTATGACATATCGGGTTGAATTTCAATCTTTGACGGAGAAATTACAAGTGATGGATCCGATCTATATCAACGCAACATCGACAAGTGAAACACATTGTGGATCTTCTCTAACTTAGCCAGTAAAGCTAGTCGATATTCTACTGGCCCTATTCTTTCAATAATCTCGTACGACTCGATAAAACATGGACTCAATTTGCCTTTGCAATTGAAACAAATTATTTTCTTCCATGGAGATACTTTCAAGAACACTTTGTCACCAATTTGAAATTCAATGTCTTTTCTTTTCAAATCATCGTACGATTTCTGACGATCTGAAGTTGCTTTCAAATAGTCGCGAATTACTTTCACTTTCTCTTCCGTTTTTCTAACCAAATCAACCCCATGAATTTGTTTCTCACTAACCTCAGTCCAATACAATGGAGTTCGGCATTAGTGACCATACATAGCTTCATACGGTGTCATCTTTGTGCTCAATTGAAAACTGTTATTATATGCAAATTCAACCACCAGCCAATATTTCTCCCAATTCCCTTAGAATTCTAAAATAGAACATCGAAGCATATCTTCAAGAACCTGCATTACTCTCTTAGATTGGCCGTCATTTTGCGGATGAAAAACTGTACTAAAATTAACCTCGTATTCAAAGCTTCTTGTAATTTCTTCCAAAATCGAGATATAAAGCTCGGATCTCTATCTGAAATAATCGAAACTTGCATACAACTCAGCTAATCATTCAAGCGAATAGTCAGTATGTACTAAGATGAAATGTGCATATTTCGTTAGTTAATCAATGACAACCCAAATTGCATCTTTCTTCTTCGGAGACAGGCGTAATCCCGATATGAAATCCATAATCACTCTATTTCATTTTCTCTCCGGTATCATCACAGGTTGAAGTAAACCCAAAGGCACTTAATTTTCAGCCTTAATTTGCCGACACACTAAACATCTCACTACAAATTCAAAAATGTCTCGTGTCATACTCGAACACCAATATAGTTTTTTCAAATCATTGTCCATTTTAGTACTTCCTGGATGAACGGATAAAAAACATTATGTGCCTCATGTAAAATTTTATAAATTAACTCTGGTTTTTCGGTATGCAGATTCTATCTCGGAACATCAAGCAATCATCGGATCCGATTTGGTACTCCGAATCACTAGTCGACTCGTATTGTATTCTTTTATCATGTAATTCACTATCACATTGCTGAGCTTCACAAATTTACTAAAGAAAAACCAGGTTAGCCTTTAACTCAGCTAAAATTGAACCATCATCATATAATATCAGTTGTGTTTTCATTACTTTCAAGGCAAACAATGATTTTTTGCTCAAAGCATCTGCAACTACATTAGCTTTCCCCGGATGATAATCGATTACTAACTCATAGTCTTTAAGTAACTCAAGCCACCTCCGTTGTCTCAAATTTAGATAATTCTGAGTCATAATATACTTCAAACTCTTCTGATTAGTAAATATGTGACATTTTTCACCGTACAAATGATGACGCCAAATTTTCAATGCAAAAACTATAGCGGCCAATTCTAAATCGTGCGTCTGATAGTTCTTTTCATGCGGCTTCAACTCTCTGGAAGTATAAGCTATCACTTTTCCCTCTTGCATCAACACGCAACCCAAACCGTTCAATGACACATCGCTGTAAATCACAAATTCTTTACTCGACTCAGGTTGAACCAACACTAGTGCGTTAGTTAACAATACTTTTAATTGATTGAGACTTTGTTGACATTTCTCAGACCATTCAAACTTTACATCTTTCTGTAGTAGTCTAGTCATCAGAGTAGCAATCATCGAGAACCTTTTTACAAAGAGTCAATAGTAACTAGTTAATCCTAAAAAGCTTCTGACTTCAAATACATTTCTAGGTGGTTTCCAGTTCACAACTGCAGAAATCTTGCTCGGGTCAACTCGTATACCCTCAGCTGAAACAATGTGCCCCAAAAATTCAGCTTCTCTGAGCCAAAACTCACATTTACTGAATTTAGCGTAAAGTTGCTTATCTCTTTAAGTTTACAACATAATTCTCAAATGCTCGGCATGCTTAGACTCATCTAGAGGATAGATCAAAATATCGTCAATAAACATAATAACAAAGCTTTCTAAATACGATCTAAAGATCCGATTCATTAAATCCATAAAAACGGTAAGAGCATTAGTTAAATCGAAAGGCATAACAAGGAATTCATAATGTTCGTACCTCATTCTAAATGCAATTTTTGGTACATCTGAGTCTTTAACTCGCAACTGAAAATAGCTAGATCTTAAGTCAATCTTCGAAAACACTGTTGCCCCTTTTAGCTGATCAAACAAATCACCAATTTTTGATAATAGATAATTATTCTTTATTGTAACCTTATTGAGCTGTCGATAATCAATGCACATTCTTATTGATTCTTCTTTCTTCTTTACGAACAAAACTAGCGCACCCTAGGGCAAAAAACTAGGTCGTGCAAAACCTCTATCTGTTAAATCTTACAACTAAGCTTTCAACTCTTTCAACTCTGTCGGAGCCATTCTACATGGAGCTATAGATATTGGTGAAGTTTCTAGTGCTAGTTCAATAGCAAACTCAACCTCTCTGATCGGTGGTAATCCAGATAACTCTTCTGGAAATACATCCGGATACTCGCAGACTATTGGTACTGATTCAATCTTCGATTCAGACACTTTGGTATCTACAACATATGCTAAGTACGCGTCACAATCTTTTCTCACATATCTTTGAGCCAACATTGATGAAATCAATATGGACAATCCACCCGACTCATCATATTCAATCTGAAGAATTTCATTATTCTAACATTTCAATTCTATAATCTTTCATCTATTGTTCATAACGGCATCATGTAGAGTCAACCAATCCACACCCAGAGTCACATTGAACTCATCAAATGGTAAAAGCATCAAGTCAGCCAGAAAATAGTAACCCCGAGTCATTAAAGGATAATTCTTGCATACTTTGTCAACTAGAACATACTTGCCTAAGGGGTTCGATACTTTAATTGCAAATTCTGTAGACTCAACAGGCAATTTCTTACTAGACACTAAATTCTCACAAACATACGAATGTGTCGATCTAGGATCAATCAAAGCAATCAAATTAGTGTCGTAAAGAAAGAATGTACCAATAATAACATCTAGAGATGATGCCTTTTCATGAGCATGAATAGCGTAAGCTCTGGCTGTTGCTCTAGCTTCGGATCTCATAGTTGAATCCCTAGTCACACCTCTGCCACTAGACACATTCCTTGTATATTACGGTGGTCTTCCTTTCGCAATCGTATTGCTCGGTCTTGCATTCTGAAATTTATCTTTCTCGGATAACTCTGGGCAATCTCAAATAAAATAATTTGGCGAGCCATATTTAAAACAAGCTCTATTACTCTTATTCCAGCACTCTCCAAAATGTTTCCTACCACACTACTGACACTCGGGTTTGTTATTTCTCACACTACCAACACTCAAGATGAAAGTAGCTTGAGCTTTAGGATTCACATGTTGATTTCCACGATCTCTATTCTGGTATCCTACTGATGTATTCGATCGACTAAATGAATCTCAGGGTTTCTTTGATGAAGAATGATAAGGTTTATTCATCGGTCTCTTTCTCAAATCTTTTGCCTCTGAATCAGCTTTCCTCTTTTCTCGGCTAAAGTCTTCGGGTTTACAAGTCCGACCGACTAACACAACAAATTCTTTTAAATCTAAAATCCCGACCATAAGTTTAATGTCTTCATTCAGCCCATCAACAAACCGCTTACACATAATCTCTTCAGCAGAAACATACTCTCGAGTATATTTACTCAACTGTACAAATTCTCTCTCGTACTCAATTACAATCATACGGCCTTGTTTCAATTCTAAAAACTCTTTGTGCTTTTGATCCATAAACCATTGGCTTATATATTTCTTCTTGAACTCAGTCTGAAAGAATTCCCAGGTAACCCGTTCTCTAGGTATAACAGATACTAGAGTATTCCACCACAAGTATGCAATGTCTCTCAAAAGTGATATAGCACATTTTAAACATTCAGCTGGTGTGCAAGAAAGCTCATCAAACACTCGAATCGTATTTTCATGCCAAAACTCAGCTTTCTCAGGATCACCATCAACATTAGCTCTAAACTCTTCAGCCCCTTGTTTTTGGATATTATCAACTTGAGGTTTATTCAATCTTAAAAGCTTGACTCCTTGAGAAACTACAGGAACCGATTAGGGATTAGGAGGCGGTGGAGGTTGTTGAGCAGCCGGGTTCATTCTGATATATTGTATGAACTACTCGTTCATCATTTGGAAGAAGGATTCTTTAGCCTCTCCTCTCTGGCAACCCGATATGGGACTAGAATCAGACGGCGCTGTCCCTTGAGTGGGAGCTAGTGCATTACTTTCAACCTCATCAGCTATAGCTCGATTGGAATCCATTTACTATATGAAAACATAGTTTAAATTGTCAAGAGTCATCACACTCTCACAGTTTGTATATGGCATGTATAGCTATACTCTCACAAATGCTACATTAGTCTTAGAATCGATTAAACTGTAGCCCTGATACCAATAAATGTAACACCCCTCACCCGTATTCAATGCCAGAATAGGGTTACGAAGTATTACCGTACTTACAACACATTTATACATACTTTTATCATACATTTAACCAATTAATTTTGTCCCTAATTTGTCCCTAATACGAGCTAACTAGGCCCTAAACATGCTTTGGGAGTGGTTCGGGGTTAAACTGATAACTTAAGAAACTTTCACGATACTTTGAAAGTATTTTTCAAAATAGGGAACACATGCCTGTGTGGCCAGGCCGTGTGTCTCACATGGCCACCAGATACGCTCGTGTCACAAGCTGTGTGGACATTCAAAATGGGCACATGGTTGTGTCCCAACCCATGCCCAACCCTGTGTAGCTCTCTGACTTGGGTCACACGGCCAACACACACGCCTGTGTGCCCTAAAAATGGCCATACACGCTTGTGTGCCAAACCATGTGCTAGGCCATGCCAAAACTGTAGGGTATATTGAGTTATGTCACATAGCCTAGTCACACGCCCGTGTGTGAGATTGTACAGAGCATACTGACTTGATTTCAATTTCAACACAAATGGACACACGACCGTGTACTTAACCGTGCATCACACTTGACTGAGACACACGTTCGTGTCTCTGCTTGTGTGAACAAAACTAGGCTATTTACCAAGTCAATTAGCCACCCAAACTTGTGCTCACCTACATCAACTAAATTATACCAATATATAGCATCAGTAAGCATTTTGAAACAATCAATTCATGTAACACCCCTTACCCGTATTCGTCGTTAGAATAGGGTATGAGGCATTACCAGAGTTTACCGAATTAATTTTCCCTTATTATGAGTTAAATACTATTCATTTACTAAAACATGCCATGACGTCCTTTAGATGGGCCTCCAAAGCCCAAAACATACTTCGGGACCAAACCAGAATTAAATCGAAACCATAGGGAATTTTTTGCAAAATCCCAAAGTTTTTATTTATTTATTTATAAGCTCAATATAACCCCTTTATAAATATCTAACCTTCCCTGCAAATTTTAAAACCGAGACCAATCCAACCAACCAATTCATTTCAACCAATTTGATACCAAATTATACTTCTATTTTAATTATTTTAATATATTAATCATTCTTTACTTTAATGCATATTCATTAAACAAGTCTTAGCATTTATATAATCATCAAACCTTATACATGCCATATAAATCAAAAAGGAAATTTACAAAAGCTACTGGAGATAATCTGGATAGTGTGATCTTTTGTGTTGATCCAATCCTCTGTATACTTCCACGTCAATCTACAAGAGACATTGAATACACTAAAGTAAGCTTATAAAAGCTTAGTAAGTTCATAGGCATAAAACATAAATCTTACCAAATATTTATACACTTATACAATATACACAATTATTAAGTTCACCTGTTAACCACAGTCATTGGTAAGTTCCCTTGTATAAACTCACTACCACTTATCCATTTCCTTTAATTATTTTGGGACCATTTGGCACATATCATTCTTAACCAAATTAGGGAACGGTAACGAAAAATTGAGTACTTCACTTCCACTTTGCATAGTATAACTATGGTCTTGCGTATGATCACTTATCACTTTTTTGAAGTCATAGTCCTGCCACGGTCTTACACTGATCACATTTATCACTTGTCACTGTCACTGATCAGATAAGTGTAGCTAAAGCTACCACTTATCACTTGTCACTTGTTACTGATCAGATAAGTGTAGCTGAGGCTACCACTTATCACTTGTTATTGATCAGAAGTACTCAAATCCGACGTTCCGCTCAATTTGATTATTTATTCGATTTTCGGGTTGTTATTTTATTCTCTATTCATCAATAAATATATCTCACCATACATTATATAATTCATAAAATTAACATTTAATCATTAAATTTCAACTATATGAACTTACCTGGGTCGATTTGCAAATTTTGTGAAAGTTTAGGGACTAATTAGCTACTTTTTCTTTTCCTGGACTTGTTTCGGGTTCTCGATCTATCATTGTAAAATCATTCAATTATCAGTATTGACTTCATCTTCACTCTATTTCACATTCTTAATGCTTATAACCCACTTATAAGTAATATTATCTATAATTTCATTATTCACTTATGTATATTCCAATGCTATCCATTCGTGTTAGAGTCACTAAATTATTTTTTTCTTGAGCCAAAGAACTCCAAATTAGGATCTGATAATTTTCCTTGAAACTAGACTCACATATCTTCTTATAATTAAATTTTAGGAATTTTTGGTTTAGCCAATAAGTACATTTTATTCTTTAAAATCACCCCTATTCTGCTATTTAACAATTCTGACCCTTCTTCACTAAAAATTAATTATCTCCTCGTACATAATTCGGATGATGTTCTTGTTTATTTTTATTGAAAATAGACTCATTAATTATTTTAAAAATATAAATTTAAGCCCCTAATTATTTTTATCCATTTTTTTATGATTTCCAAAGTCAAAACAGGGGAATCCGAAATCATTCTATCATTGTCTCACAAAATCTATTATATCTCATGGTTTACACTTCTGTTGTTTACATCATTTCTTCTATAAGAAACTAGACTTAATAAGATTTAATTTAGTATTTTTTAATTCTGTAATTCTATTTCTAAAATTTTTGGTGATTTTTCAAAGTTAGGCTACTGCTGCTGTCCAAAACTGTTTTAGTGCAAATGTTGATTTCGATTTTTGCCCCAAATTTCACAATTCATACAATTCAGTTCTTGCTCAATTAAACCCTCAATTAAGCTAATTTTTCCCAATTAATGTTTTACCTAGACATTATAAGTTATTTCACAATTATTTAAATTTAGAATTTCCACATAAAACCCTAACTTCAAACCCTTTCACTATTAGTCCCAAACATTCACTTTCTATTCATTTCTTTCAATAAAATCAGCATATAAACAATTTGAAGCTCTAATTCCATGCTAAATAAACATATACTTTCAGCACATATTCATAGCAACTTTCAATTTCTTTCATAGAATCAAAAACTAATGAATTCAACAAATGGACCTAGTTGAAAAAGTCACAAAAACACAAAAATTTCAAGAAATAATCAAGAATTGAACTTACTTGCAGTAAAAATATGAAAAACCAGCTTAAAGAAACCCTTCTATGGTGTTTTTGCTGATGAGAATGCAGAAAAATAAACAGGAATCTAGATAATTCCACTTTAGTCATAGCTTTATTAAGTAAATTTTGCAATATTCCAATTTTACCCTTAATTCTCCTTATTTTCTTGCTGATTTCATGCCTTTGCCGTCCAGCCCAAATAGACATTGGGTCTATTTGCCTTTTAAACCCTCTTTCTTTTATCATTTAAGCTATTTAATCATTTTTCAAAATTTTACATTTATTACAATTTAGTTCTTTTTATTCAATTAACTATCGAAACTTTAAAATTTCTTGACGAAACTTTAATACTAACTTATTAACACTCCATAAATATTTATAAAAATATTTATGGCTCGGTTTAAAATTTTTAAAATCTTGATACCTCGTTTTTTTATTATAATTATTTTAATATTTATTTCTAGTCCACTATTCGCTACTTCAAAAATTTTTCTAACTTCATATTTAACTTATATTCACTAAATTAATAATATTTTCTACTCATTTTTCGGATTTAGTGATCTCGAATCACTGTTCCGACACCACTGAAAATTTATTACAATTCAAGCCTAGTTCATGCATAATCTAAACCACTTTTCTCAATTCACAAATCTTAAACTATACTATACCATTTGTACTAAAATTTATATACAATTCAACTAACTAAACCTTTCTCAAACATACATCATTTTACACCAAAACACAAGTACAATTCATGTCTAAAATTAACTATTCATCATTTACCATATCAATATGCACAAGCCTCATAATACAAGCCAATCACATATTCATCCATGAACTCACCATGACAACCATATATACACATATATGTACATAACTAAAGCCACCAGATGAAGCCAACTCTCATGGCTATATTTACAAACCAAAACATGTACATTTACAAGTCATTACAAATAACCAAAATCATTATCAACCCATAGTCATATGACTCAAAATACCTATGCATGGCATATACTTAAAATACCAAAGTTCATAGGTATTAAGTGATAGGTAGATAGTGTGAAGCGATCTCTGACGATTCCTGAATCCGAGCTAGCCTTGAATTCACTATAAAACATAGAAAAATAAACGTTATAAGCTATAAAGCTTAGTAAGCTCGTATGAAATAAAATGAATGCAATCACATAAATATAATTCAATAACTTGAATACACCAATATGTAGTTTACTTTAGCTAACAAACCTTTCAAATACTCGCTCACAAAACTATATACTTTCATCATCATTTCTTCGATTCAATGCTAAAATAGTTTATGCACATATCTGTACTATTTTGGACCAATCTAATATACATTCTCATCTTTCATTTTCCCATTGAACCGTTTAAAATACAAGTTGAATACTCAAGGTTTTCACATGATAAGTACTTATACCATGGCCCGAAGCCAAATCAAGGTAACTTATCTCTGAAGTACTGATATCTTGGCCCGAAGCCAAATCAGCCGATTTGCATGGCCTGAAGCCAAATCAATATAACTCACACCCGAAGTGTTATATCATGGTCCAAAGCCAACTCAATGTATTCCATAATCACATGTCACTAGCATCCTAAACTATTTCTAAGGTTCAACCGGGATTTTGAATGTTGAATTGTCATCAAATCAAAATCGTCCATATCCACAGTCTCGTATTCATAATTTATACAATATCAAAGCATACAAAATACATTTGTATTGAAATTTATCATATATGAACTTACCTCGAATGTGGAAACAACTAAATAAGTCGATTAGTCGATAACCTTAGTTTTCCCCCGATCTAGATCCGAATTCCACTTTTCTTAATCTAAATATATTTAAAATTAACTTATTTAACCATCTATTTATTCAATTCAATCCAAAATATAAATTAGGGCTATTTTACACATTTTCCCCTAAACTTTTAGATTTTTACAATTTAGTCCTTATTACACAAAATCACAAATTCATGAAATTTTTTCAATACCCATGATAGTCGAATTACCATAATGCCCCGAGCAGCCCATGTTTATCAACTTTTCACACATTCAACCACACATTTTCACATTTTCACAAATAAATCTTTATTTTGCATTTTCACTAAAAATCACTTAACAAAACTTGAATATTTCACAACAAACATTCATAATCTATCATCAAACATCAAAACACACATGTATTCATCAATGGAATCATTCAAAATCTTTAATTGTTTTGCAAAATAGTCCTCGAGCTAGCTAGTACTAGTTGCAAAAATCTCAAAAATGTAGAAATCATTAAAAACAGGACAAAAATCATACCTTAATTAGCTATCAAAGCTTAGTCGAATGAAAACCTAAGTTTGGCTATTCTTCTCTTCCAATTTTGGCTAAGATGAAAGAATAAGAATGATAATTGGCTTTGCTTTAATTAATTTATCATTTATTAACCATTTTAACCTTAAAATTATTCAAAATTTCATTTATGCCAAACCATTAAAATCAACTAACATACTAATGGTATATTTACCACTTAAGGACCTAAAATTTAAGGTTCTATAGCTATTTGACACCATTAGCTAATAGAACACAACTTTTTCGCTTTACAAGATTTAGTAATTTTTATCAAATTAAGCATTCAAACGATAAAATTACTTCACGAAAATTTCACACAATCACTCAATCATGCTGTAAACATTAAAATAATAATAAAATAAACATTTTGACTTCAAAATTGTGGTCGCAAAACCATTGTACCGATTTGACTAAAAAGGGCTGTTACAGGC
Source organism: Gossypium hirsutum (assembly GCF_007990345.1). Taxonomy (NCBI): domain Eukaryota; kingdom Viridiplantae; phylum Streptophyta; class Magnoliopsida; order Malvales; family Malvaceae; genus Gossypium; species Gossypium hirsutum. The sequence goes on along the minus strand of NC_053425.1, from coordinate 43,878,877 downwards.
TAGGCTTGGGTTGTAATGAAATTGAATGAATTTTGTTTTACGAGCTAAGGGACTAAATTGTAAAATTGTTGAAATATTAGGGGAAAAAGTGTAAATGTGCTTTAATGAGTGTTTTGGATTAAATAGAATAGAGAGATAATTGAATAAGCTGAATTTTATATTATATAGATCAAGAAAAGCGAAATACGGACTTAGATCGGGGAAAGAACAAAGTTTGAGATTAGTTGACCCGTGTAGTCATTTTTACGTCCAGGGTAAGTTCGTATGTAATAAGCATTGATATAATTATGTTTTAAATGCTTTGATATTGTATGAATTGTGAATTTGACTCTACAGATACGTTCGACGATGATTCAGCATTGAAACTCCCGGTTGAACCTCAGGAATAGGTTAGGATACTAGTGACATGTCATTAGGGAATACATTGATTTGGCTTCGGGCCATGATATCAGCACTTCAGGTGCAAATTACTTTGATTTGGCTTCGAGCCATGATATTAGCACTTTGGGTGCGAGACTCCTAAGTATCCGACTTCTATTCTGAATGGTTCAACGGGTATATTAAATATGTGAATTGGTGAGAAATAGATACGTATCGGTACATGTTTGTAAAGAAAACTATTTGAGTAATGAATTAAAGGAAGTTGTAAGCTTGTGATCAATTATATGGTTAAATTCCATGTTAACTTGGTGTTTAATGTTTTGATGTGATTTGAGTTACTTATTGAAAACGTAAATGAATGGTGAAATTTGCTTAATTATTTCATACGAGCTTACTAAGCTATAAAGCTTACATTATTTATTTTTCCGTGTTTTATAGTGATTTCTGAGCTAGCTCAGATTTGGGGATCGTCCGAGACTTCATTACACTATCAAGCTATCAAATTGGTACTTTAAAGCTTATGTTTGGTTATATGGCATGTACAGGGTTTTGTTCATTTTGATTATGAGTTAATAATGATTTTGGCCATTAGAATTGGCTTGTAAATGTTTATGTTTTGACTTGTAAATATAGCCATGAGAGTTGGCTTAAATTGGTTGTTTCGGTTATGTATAAATATGTGCATATATGTTTTGTGTTGTAAGTTTATGGATGAATATATAATGCTTTAGAATTATAAAGATTAGGATGTTAAGTGGTTGATTTTAGAGTAGTTACATGCTTGTGGGTTTGATGTAAAATGATGCAAGTTTAGAAGTGTATAATTAGTTGATTTCTAAATGTGAATTGGTATAAATGGTATAGCATGTATTTGTGATTTGTGTGCATGGAGAATGAGAGAATAGAATGTGCATTAGGTATGGCTAAATTGGTTGATTAAAATGCCTTTTAATGTTATGTTTTGGTGCCATTTGGGTTAATATAGCTGCGCACAAGTTTGGGTGGCAAAATGGCTTGGCCAATTTTTGTCCACACGAGTAGAGACACAGGCGTGCGTCTTAGCCGTGTGTGATACACGGTCATGTACACAGTCTTGTGTCCCCTAATGTTGAAATTAAAATCAAGTCAGTATGCTCCATAGGGCCTGACACACGGGCGTGTGACTTTCCCGTATGACATAAGTCAGTATACCCTACAGGTTTGGCACGGCCTAGCACACGGCCTGGCACACGGGTGTGTATGTCTATTTTTTACGGCACACGGGATAGCCACATGGGTGTGTATGTTGGCCGTGTGACCCAAGTTAGAGAGTTAGACGGGGTCTAACACGACCATGTACACCCAATTTGAAGGTCCACACGGCTTGTGACACGGGTGTGTGTCCCCTGGTTTTGAGAAAAATTCTTAAGTGTTCAAAAAGTTTACAAAGTTTTCAGTTTAGTCCCGAACCACTCCCATTGCATGTTTAGGGCCTTGTAGGCTCGTATTATGGATGAAATGTTTGGTTGTGAATGAATTGAATAAATGTATGTTTGAATGTGTTCTGTAATGCTCTGTAAAACTCCATAACCCTATTCTAGCATTGAATACGGGTGACGGGTGTTACAAAAGCAGGGTCACACGGTCGTGTCACATGCCTATGTGCCAAATCATGTAACTTTCGAAATAGCCCCACACGTCCATATGCCAGGCGTGTGCTAGGCCATGTAACTCACTGACTTGCATGTAATGGAACCTACATGAGATACACGGTCATGTCATCAGGCCGTGTGTCAAACACGGCTGAGTCACACGCCCATGTCTCAAGCCATATGGACATAAAGTTTCCCAATATTAAGCCATTACCAACACTAAATCATGCATAAACCTTTAGGCCTTTGGTACACAAAATCAAAGCATCAAAACTGTAACACCCCTAACTCGTATTTGTCGCCAAAATAAGGTTACGAGACATTACCTATCAAATCACAACATACAACATACATTTCTCATCCAAGAATCCATTAATACATAAACATCAATCCAACATAGTAACATTATCCCTTATAAGGCTCTACGAGAGCTTAAAACATTCCTGGAAGATGTTCAGGACAAAACCGAAAACATATAAAAATTTTGGGAAACTTATAAATATTTCATGCATATAGGGATCACGCGCCTGTGTGAACATGTCGTGTGCCTCACACGGCCACTAGACACGCCCGTGTCACAAGCCGTGTGGAAACAGGGCATACATACTAACTTGCATCACACGGTCAGAGACACGCCCGTATGATTTGGTCGTGTGAAATTTTAAGGGTATACTGACATGGGTCACACGGCCGGCCACACTCCCATGTACCAGCCCGTGTGTCACACATGAGTAGTTGACACACCTGTGTGTCTAAGCCACGTAACTCACTGACTTTTTTAATTAAGTTACAGCAGACACACTATCGAGTCACACACCCCTGTGCTCAACCGTGTGGGCACAAATAGGCTTGGTTTAAGCCACATTTCTCACTCTCCTCAACCAAACCAAAACCACATCATTTCATACCATTTCAATACATTTATAGGCAAACAAAACATGTTATTTCATATACAAATCATGCCATTTAAAATCCATCCATTTCACTACTCAAATCATAATCCAAAGCATACTAAAATAATATGTTATTACCAACAATTTCGCCTATCTTCTCTATGCATTTTTCTCATCATTTTATCATCTATTTTAAACCACAAATCATACCAATTAATCATCACAACAACCATGACAAACATGCCAAAACACAAGGCCATTTATACACATCATATTTCACTTAGCCAACTCATAAAATAAGCCAACCCAAATGGCCAAATACACACCAACATTTACATCATTTATGAGCTAAATCTCATGGCTAATATCATATCTCAAAACACATTATCATATCATTAGCCTATACATGCCATATACCATATTTACAAAGCACCAAAAATACAAACAAGTTGATCGATAGTGTAACGGTGTTCCTATTGATCCCCGAGTCCGAGCTAGCTTCGATTATCTATAAAACAGGGAAAGAACACACAAAGTAAGCTTTAAAAGCTTAGTAAGCCATATGAAAATAAAATTACCACATGAATCAACATCATTTCCATCAATATCAAACTATGAGTAAGCACATATAAGCTCACAAACCTTTCCCAATGTATACATATTCAATATATTGAGTGAATTCATCAAATACTTCTCTTTTTGATATTTGTATGAATCCCGTGCGCATCTGAGTCACTTAACTCATCCACACATTCTTTCTCGACTTGACTTTTCCCGTTGAACCTTTTGGAATTGTTAAGGAAACCCAGAAATCACATATAACTCTTACAATGCCATATCCTAGATATGGTCTTACATGTTATCACATATCGATGCCGATAGCCCAGCTATGGTCTTACACAAAATCAAATAACGATGCCAATGTCCCAGACATGGTCTTACATATAATCACATAATGATGTCAATGTCCCAGACATGGTCTTACACATAATCACATCTCGTTAATCCTAATGTCATGACATTCGTATCCTATACTATTCCTAAGGTTTGCACGGGACATTCAGATATTGTAACCCTGTCGATTCTTGCTCGTATTTGATCATTCAACATTCGTAGCAGTCCAATGACAATTAAACATATAAAATTCAATTTAAAGAAATTTATTTGCATATGAACTTACCTTGTATTCGGGATAAACGGACTGGATCGACTATTCGATAACCTTTGATTTTCCTCGATCTAAATTCGATTTCTGTCGTTCTTGATCTATATACATTCAAAATTAACTCATTTATTCATCAAATCATTCAATTCAGTCCACAAACACATATTTTGGCTTTTTACACTTTAGCCCCTAAAGTTCCATATTTTTACAATTTAGTCCCTATTTCACAAATACACAAAATTCATATAATTCAACAATACTCATGCTTGGCCAAATTTCATATAAGTCCCTAGCAGCCCCAAACTTTCATTTATTTCACATTTCATCCACCCAATTTACACTTTTCATAATTAAATCCCTAAAATGCATTTTTATCTAAAATCACTTAACAAAACTTGTGTAACTATCAACGAATATTCATTTTTCATCATCAAACATTCAAAAGCTCAAGTATTCATCAATGTCACTTCAAAAAATCATTAATAAATTTCAAAATTAAAGTATAGGCTAGCTAGAATACAAAGCAACAATATCAAAAACATAAAAATCATTAAAAAAATCGAGTTCAAAACACTTACCAAATTAACCATGCACTAGCCGAACCCTAAAACTCCATTAATTCTTTCTTCTTTCTTAACATTCGGCCATAAAAGAGAAAAGATGGACAAAATTTTTTTTTGTTATGTTTTAATTAACCTTATTATCAAATTACAAAACTAACCTTATTATAAATCATTTAATAACACATAAATGTTATCCATAAAATTCTGTTATCATTTAAAATGGTCTAATTACCATTTAAGGCCATTATATTTAAAAACCAAGGCCATTTGACACCTTTAGCAAGTAGAATACAACGTTTACATTTTACGCAATTTTGTATTTTTTCTGAAATTGACTATTCAAACAATAAAATTAGCTTACGAAATTTTCACACATATCAAATAACATGCTGTAAACATCAAAAATAATATTAAAATAATTTTTTGACATCGGATTTGTGGTTCCTAAACCACTGTTCCAAGTTAGCTAAAATAGGGCTGTTACAAAAACTCTATCAAAACATACATATAATGACCAATTCAAAAGTCCTAAAATCAACTAACCAATATGCCCCTCAAGGCACCTCAAATGAAAACCTCAAGACTTACCTAAACATGCATATTTTACCACTTTTCATTCATCAACTACAAGTTCAAATCCCTTTCAAAACATGCCATAACTTTACCATATTAAATGTAACACCCCTAACATGTATCCGTCGTCGGACTAGGGTTAAAGGCGTTATCAGACAAATCTAAACATCTCGCATTCATTTCTACTAAAACCGAACCATCATCAGAAAAAGCTAAATGAGTATTCATGGCACGTAATGTAAACAGTGATGATTTTCGACTTAAAGCATCAACAACAACATTTGATTTTCCTGGATTATAATCGATAACAAGCTCGTAATCTTTTAGCAGTTCTAACCATCTTCTCTGCCGTAAATTCAAATCTTTCCGAGTCATCAAATATTTTAAGCTTTTGTGATCGAAATATACGTGACATTTTTCACCAAACAGATAATGGCACCAAATCTTCAAAGCAAACACAATAACCGCTAATTACAGATCATGTGTCGGTAGTTCTTTTCGTGAGGCTTTAACTGTCTCAAGGCATAAGCTATAAATTTGCCTTCCTGCATCAAAACACAACCTAGTCCGTTCAACGAAGCATCACTGTAGATAAAAAATTCTTTACCCGATTCTGGCTGTACTAACACTGGAGCTTCAGTCAAGAAAGCTTTAAATTGATTAAAACTTTTCTGACACTTTTCAGACCATTCAAATTTCACATCTTCTTGAAGTAGTTTCTTTAACAGAATCACGATTATCAACAAGCCTTTTACGAACCGTCAATAATAACCAGGAAGTCACTAAAAACTGCAAACTTCAAAAACATTTCTCGGAGGCTTCCAATCCAAAATAGCTAAAATTTTGCTCAGATCAACTCGAATGCCAGATGCTGATACAATATGGCCCAAAAAACCAACTTCGCTTAACGAGAACTCACTTTTACTAAACTTCGCATACAATTGCTTATCTGGTAAAGTTTGTAGCACTATTTTCAATTGTTCGTCGTGCTCAGTTTCATTATGTGAATAAATCAAAATGTCATCAATAAATGCTTTAAGATTAGTGTATTGCTTCCCACATCTCTACTCTGATATCCCATTGAAGTTGTCGATCGATTAAAGTAATCTCTTGATTTCTTCGATGAGGAATGATAAGATTTATTCATCGATCTCTTCCTCGAATTTCTCACCTCTACATTAGCTTTTCTCTTTTCTTTGCTAAAGTCCTCGGCTTTACAAGCTCTCTCAACCAGTACTACAAATTCTTTCTGCTTAAGTATCCCAACTAACAGTTTTATATCTTCATTTAATCCATCAACAAATCTTTTACACATGATCTCTTTAGTGAACACATATTCTTGAGCATATTTGCTTAAACGTACAAATTTTCTTTCATATTCAGTAACGGTCATCCGACCTTGTTTCAATTCAAAAACTCTTTATTTTTTTCATCGAGGAATCTTTAGCTTATGTACTTCTTCCGAAACTCAGTCTAAAAGAATTCCCAGGTAACTTGTTCCCAAGGAACTACCGATGTCAATGTTTTCCACCAGTGATATGCGTTATCTCTAAGCAAAGATACTAAGCATTTAATACATTCTTTTGGGGTACAGGACAACTCATTGAATACTCGGATAGTGTTCTCAAGCCAGAACTCAACCCTCTCGGCATCATCATCAACCGTAGCTTGAAACTCTTCAACCCCGTGTTTATGACTCTTATCAACATGTGGCTTACTCAGTCGAATCAGATCTATTACTGGTAGCACAACCGGGACTTGTTGAGGAACAAGTGGGGTGGAGGTTATTGAGCAGCCGTATTCATTCGTACGAATTTTGTGAACCACTTAGTCATCATTTGTAAATAAGCTTGCGTAGCCGCTCCTCCCTGAGTACTAGATATCAGCCTAAATTCGACCGATGCTGCCCCTTGAGCAGGAGTGGACGCATTGCTCTCAACATCATCAGCTATCGCTCGTTCGAGATCCATTAGTTATATGGAAAACACATTTTAACTGTCAGGAATCATCACACTATCATAATTCATATATATGGCATGTATAGCTAGACTCACATACACTACGTTAGTACTAGAATCGACTAAATCGTGGCTCTGATACCAATAAAATGTAACACCCTAACCCGTATCTGTCGCTAAACTAAGGTTAAGGTGTTACCGGACAAATCTAAATGTCTCTTATTCATTTCTTAATCATCATAGCATCACCGTCACACATCATTACAAAGTCCCTTATATAGGTCAACAGACCTTAAACATGCTTTAGAAAGGGGTCAGGACTAAACCGAGCACATACAAATTTTCTCAAAAACTTAACAAAATTTTCAAAGTTTCACAAGTCACATGCCCGTGTGCCTTGGTCGTGGTCGAAACTGACTTGGGTCACACGGCCAATCACACGCCCATGTGTCTAGCCCGTGTACCCTTCGAAATGGCCACACACTCCCATGTGCCAAGGCTGTGTGTCTCACACGGCCACCAGACACACCCGTGTGTCTAGGCCATGCTCAAGACTGACTTGCATAACTAAGTTATAACAGACACATGGACGAGACACACGCCCGTGTGCTCATCCACGTCGGGCAAAATTAGGCTTGGTTTAAACCACATTTCCCACCTATCTCAAGCACACCAAAACCACAACATTTTTGTATCATTTGCATACATTTAAAGGCAGCCAAAACATGCCAATTCAATCACATATCAAACTATATAACCTCAACCAATTCAATATACCAATATCATCACAATTTACCAAAGTTCCAAATGCACAAACTCATTACTTCCATATCCCATAATAAACCATAACATAACCATTATAAATATCACATTTCTTACTTATCAAACATACCATTTAGGCTAACTTAAGAGGCCATACATACCAATATTTAAAAGCCAAGTCCCATGGCTAATCACAACACAAAACATACCAAAATGACACTAGCCTATACATGTCATATACCAAATAAGCAACTCTCAAAATGGTACCAAAATAGATGTCCGATAGTGTGATTGATGTCGGTGACGATCCCCAAATTTGAGTTAGCTTTATAACACTGTAAAACAGAGAATATTTCACATAATAAGCTTTAAAGCTTAGTAAGTTTGTACCATAAATAATCAACAGTTTATAATATACGAAACATCAACTAATAAACACTTAGCAATTCACAATTCATCCATCAATTCTATTTTATCTCATTTAATATGTTCATATGAATTCATCAAGCTTCATACACATAGAATCATCTACCACATAGGTATCGAACATACTTAAACTTTCCCGTATTTTTTCATTTCATTCTTAACTCTCGTTCAAATATATTAATTCATTTGGAAGTCTTTCCGTACTTTAAGAATTCACACACTTAGTGCATCAGTGATTTGACGAAACCGTAACAATCTCGCACACTTAGTGCCATTTCAATAAACCAAAACTATCTCGGTATCGCACACTTAGTGCCATTTGTAGCCGAAGCTATTTCAAACTGCACACTTAGTGCCGAACATAATCGATTATTATCATATTCAAGCCGTAATCATATCTCTATACAATTGATGCATTATCAAAGCATTAAAGCATAACTATAACATCATTTATCACGTATGAACTTACCTTGTACTCGGAATTGTCGATTCAGACTGTTTACTCAATAACTAATCACGATTTTCGTGACAGGTAAGTTTTATATATTTATAATAAATCGTTCTTAAAACTAACTATTATCACGATGTAGGCAAGTGTACCTATCGAACAGTAGTATAGTTTTAGCAAGACCGGATTGTCGAACCCAAAAGAACTAAAAGTACTAGTAATGACTGCTTTTTATTATCTAGCCTAAGAATAAAGGGGTTTTGTTTTAACTAACTAATTATCTAAACTAAGAATTCATAGAATATAGAATTGGGGAATTACTTTTGGAAAAACGATTGAATTAAGACAATACCTAAGGAAGAATCCACCTAGACTTCACTTGTTATTCAGACTCCGAATCGGATGATTTATTCATTTAACTTGTTCCGTAGAGATCCCTAAGTTATGTTATTATCCCTATTCAAGACTAATAACGTCTAATCCCTAGATTTAATAATTGAGACTTTTCTCTAATTAACCCTCTAGGGTTGCATTAACTCGATTTATGGATCCCCTTATTAGGTTTCACCCTAATCCGGCAAAATCTTGTTACCCTATCTTTATGCGTGCAATCAACTCCGCTTAATTATGACAAATGTACTCTTAGATAGGGTCTATTCCTCCTCTGAATAAGAGCTTATCTTGAATCAGTACCCTGGGATATCAAAACAAGAATTAAGAACACATAATTAAGAACAAGTTAAATATTTATCATACAATTCAGAAAATAATAACAAGATTCGTCTTAGGTTTCATTCCCCTTAGGTATTTAGGGGATTTAGTTCATAACTAAAAAGGAAAACATCTTAGAAAAATAATGAATACAAAACATAAAGAAATCCCAAAACTCCTGAAGGGAAATTAAGGGGAGATCTTCAGTCTTGATGGTGAATCCAGCTTCCCTTGAGTAGTTCCCTGCCTCCTTTTCTCCGCGTGTCCTTTCCTCTTCCTTTAGGGTGTATTTATAGGCTTTAGAATGCCTAAAAACCCTCAAAATTAGCCTTTTCCGAATTGGACTCAACTTGGGCTCAGCAGGGACACGCCCGTGTTAGACTACTTTAGGCCATGCTCGTACCTGTTAGAATAGCACGGGCTTGCGTTCTACCCGTGTGAGTCGTGTTTCGATTTTGCCAAATTGACACGGGCATGTGGTCTGCCCATGTGAGGAAGTCTAGGCCGTGTTGATTTCGTACGTTGGCCCATTTTTCTGTTTTGGCCCATTTCTCGTTCCTTTCGCTCTCCTATGCTCAACTAAGTATAAAACATGAAATTAAGGCATTAGGAGCATCGAATTCACCAAATCTAAGGAAAAATCATCCATAAAATATGTTAAGCATGGGGTAAAAATATGTATAAATTACGGTTTATCAAATACCCCCACAGTTAAGCATTTGCTTGTCCTCAAGCAAAATTCACAACACATAATCAAAATATATTCTTCTCAACTTATAATTTCTATCGATAATATCTCAAAAAAATCCATAGGTAATCATACATTGAAAATTCAACTGAAAGAACATCAAAGTTTCAAACATTCCAAGTTGAGCACTTTATCATGAAAATATAGGTGTTTCCCATCGTCTAAGTAATTATCTTTGATTCAAAATGTCAAAGAGTTTCATATCCTCACTAAAGATTCACTCAAATCACTCGAGGTGTTTAAGGACAATAAATGAAGCACTCAATAGTCAATAATGAAAAGTCATTACCATAGGCTTGCATGAAAATCAAATCTCCCCCACTATAAATTGAATTGACCCCTAGGCTAGCTAGATTAAGCTAAAACGACCTCAAAAACATAGAAATCAATAAAAAAAATAAGGTTGAAAATCATACCATGTAAGCAGGGGACTTGGCCGAATGCTTCAACCCTAAAAATGGTGTTTTTATGCTCTCAAAATCGATAGAATTAAACTTCGAGAAGATGAACACTTATTTTCCTTTATTTGATTTAAGTTTAATTTACTAATTACTGTATTAACCTTTAAAATCATTTAAACTATGTCCATATATGTCCACTAGTTTTAAGAATGGTACAATTTCCATTTAAGTCCATTCACATTAAAGTTTTATAGCCATTTTGCCCTTTTAACAAATAAAACTCTACTTTTGCACCTTTTATGATTTAGTCCTTTTTACTTAATTGATCATGCAACCATCAAAATTTCTTAACAAAATTTTAATACGACCTTACTAACATCCCATAGACATTAAAATGATAATAAAATAGAAATTTACTTGTCAGATTTGTGGTCCCAAAACCACTATTCAAGTTTAATTGAAAATGGGCTATTTCGCATGTAGAACCCTTAAAATGGTTCTGAAAACCCTTAACTTTGTTTTTCAAATCTGACGCACATAAAAGGACTTAGAACCTTACCAACTTCCTAGATTCTCTACTTTTCTGACTAAATCCTCACAATCATCACTCCATGAAGAACTTCCCAAAACCATCTCTTGTTCGAAATAACCAAGGAAGAAGATAAAGAATAAAAGAAAATGAAACAGAACTGAGAAGAACTCTCCCTAGAAAGTTATTCCCAGCTATTTATAGCCACGAGTTTCAATTTTATAGAAACCATTTGCTGGTAATCATTTTGTCTCCCACCAAGGAACCAGCAAGTTTTAATGCAACTAAACCAAAATTGGATCCCAACCAGGAGCAGTTCAGACACTTTACTTTCTTGATTTTTCAATAGAGGTCCCAAATTATGGCTTCTTTCAGTTTAACCTGTACTTGTTCCAAATTTTCGTATTTCAAGGAAATAGGGTGTGACATCCTTTTCATGACAAAACAAATTTTAGTTCCAATGGTTCCTTAAATACAACACTAAAGCCTACACAAAACACTTCGAATGCATACCAAAGAAACCATAAACTTTTCCCAATTGAAAACATCTCAAATTGACACCAAATCAATTCAAACAACTTAATGAGTTGTAGAAATTCACTTAACATGTTTTCAACCATTCAACCAAGTTAAAACCTTGTCGTATTCATATTCAAATTATACCATTGAGATTTCATCTTGCCATTCATAATGATTCCCTTATATAACATAACATATTGTCCAAAACATACATTAGTGCATATATGAATATTAGCTTCCCACAAACATGTATTAAGCAAGATTTCAACTAAACCAATATTCAAACTCAACAATCACATAACAGCTATGTACATGCCACAAAATCAAGCTTAAAACGATAAAAACACTACCAAATCAATAAAAGGATAGTGAGAGCTTCTCGACGAATCGCTTGAAACATTCTGTAAGTTGACAATCCACTAGGAAAGGGAAACAACAAGGTAAGCATTACAGATGCTTAATAAGTTCATAACTCCCTCAACTTGATTGGATTCATCGGATCCAAATATCGGGTGTTACAATTCAAAAACATAGCCATGCTAAATTACTCATACAAATTAACTTAGCTCGAAAGAATCTTCCAACTAAATTACAAATGAATATATAGCAAGTAATTACGATCATTGCACAAGGGTATCAATTACAAGGAATTATAGGTGAATCTCATAACTTAATTAAATAAGCTAAATTTAAAACTTAAGTAATGCTACTGGCTTGATCTATATGCATAATAGCCCGTCTCGCCACTACCTTGGCTTTACCCTGGCATCGTCTCTCCTAGCGTAGACCTTACTCAGCTTACGTTCAACATAAATACACAAAGGTAAGTTCCTAAGAACTTAGAGAGATTGTAACACCCCTAACCCGTATTCATCGTCAGAACATTATCTCGGAGCATTACCAAAACTTTCAGAACAATTTTACTAATAATTTATGTAAATTACTATTCATTAACCAGGATCATTCAAAACATCCTTCAATTGGACCATCGAGGACCAATACAAGTATTAGAATCGAGTCGCGACTTAATCGGGAGTTCTAAGAATTTTTTGTGAAATTATAAAAATTGTCCAAGGTGCAAGGCTCACACGCCCGTGTAGTCCAAGGGACACGCCCGTGTGACCCTAGGACGCGCCCGTACTAGAGGTCATGTTTGACCCCGTGTAACTCTTTGACTCATGCACACAGCCATGCCATACGCCCATGTGCTAGACCGTGTGGTTAATTAATTTAATTCGAAATTAGCTGCAGGTTTCACACGGCTAAGACACACATTTGTGTTCTAGGCCGTGTAGCACACATGGCTGAGACATACGCCCATGTCTCTGCCTGTGTGCTCAATTTTGAGCATTTTGTTTCTCAAAATTAAGGTGCAGGAGACATACAGCCTAATTACACACCCATGTTACCAAGCCGTGTGTCACACACGATCTAGACAGACGCCCTGTGTCTATCCATATGGATAAAATGAAGCCATTTCTAGCTTCATTTCTCACCTAAGACCAGCACTTGAAACACACATCCAATACCAACCAATCCAAGCATTCAAATTAAACAATTTCATCATTCATCATGGCATACCATTACAAGCATATATGTTTATAAACTTACCTTAGATTAACTTAGGTATTACCATCATTTGATCACATATACTTAACATATCACATATGAATACATCATAATAACCTACTTAATCATACCAAAACAAGCCATTACTAACCATTCCCATGGCTAGGCTACAAAACATCATTTTCATGCCACTAATGACCAAGTTGTCCTATACATGCCATTATACCAAAAGGATTTTACTATGTATACCCAAAATAACTAGTTGATAGTGTGACGACGCTTCGATGATCTCCAACCTTCGCGAGCTTCCGAGCACTATAAAACAGAGGAAAAATAAAACAGAGTAAGCATTACATGCTTAGTAAGTTCATATAACAGAAACTAAACTTACAAATCTCGTTTATTAAACCTAAGGATACAATATCATGTTTTCCATCTATTTAGCTAATTTTCCTAAACACATACATTCAATCAAACATGTTAGTCACAAGGTTTACATATTCATTAAGTAAGGATAAATGAGCTCATCATGCAATACTCTTTCAAGACGTTATCATTTCATCTCATAATTCTTATGCCATGTCAAGAGTTTTATGTCTTTTGAATCATTGAAATTCCAATGGATACTCAAGTAGTACACTCGGGGTGTATGATTCGATAATCCGTCAATTCTTATACGAGGGTAGTGATTAGGGCACTTAATCAAGAAACACACTCTCGAGCCACATATCATATAACAGGATTACTAGTCCAGGCTAAATTCTTTATATAACGTATACTCAAAAGAGTTCAATTAGGATTATCAGTCCAGGCTAAACCTTAACCATAACATATACTCAAGAGGTATTATATCTGGATTACCCATCTGGGCTAAATCCTTTCTATAAGAAGGTTAATAGGATTACTCATCCGAGCCAAAACCCCATCCGCAACAAATGCAGGACCTTATTTTTTTCGGGAAAGTGCATATATTCATCAGAATTCAATATTCAATAGGGACTTAACCTTTTTTCACCATATCAAGCATGTATTAAATTTCTCATTATAGCATTCAAATAATGTACATCAATATAAGTCACATTCCATACAACTTAACATTCAATCAAACATATTTACATGCCCGATTAAGTTACACGAACTTACCTTGACACTTGTTTGTTGAAGTAATCTACTAATTGAAACCCTTTTCTTTTCCTCGATTTTGTGTTGTCCAGATCTATATAAATAGCTTTAATCATCAATTTCACATATTTCATATTTGTTTGGACTCAATTTACATCCTAGGCAATATTACCTTTTGCCTCTATCTTTTCCATAAATTCCAATTTCATCCCCAGGCTCGGAAAATGAAACTTGTGCAATTTACTCCCTAATCAAAGCCTAACCAAAATCCCATTACTAAATTCACAGCACATGTATTTATAAAAGTTTATAATTTTCCTCCAATTTCACAAGTTTACATTTTAGTCCCTAAATCATGTTTTCATCAAAAATCACTTTGTAAAAGTTTTTTATCTATCAACAACCTTTCATTTTCTACCATAAATTTCTAATTTTTAGCATATTAATCCATGACCCTTTTTTCATACTTTGATAACCTTTCAAATTAATCCCTTAAATAGATAGTTTAAGCTATCCCGGTTTCAAAAATATCAAAATTACTAAAAACGGAACAAGGGAACTTACCCAATTAGGCCATGAAAGTTTATTTTCTCTCTCTCCTAGGGTTTTCATGTATTTTTGGTTGAAGAAGATGAGAAAATAAGATGATATTTTCTTTTTATCATCTTTTAATTAATTAATTATTTTAATTCTAATTTAGTCCCTACTCTTTTCTAATTTTTCCATGGATGAGTCACCAGAAATCTACATACTTTTCATTAATGGTCTAATTACCATATAAGGATCTCTAGATTTGAATTCCATAGCTATTTAATCCTTATAGCTACTAGAATTCAACTTTCGCATTTTATGCGATTTAGTCCTTATCATAATTTAACACTTAACGGATAAAATTTTCGTATCAAAATTTTCACACGACATATCTATCATAATACGAGCCATGTAATAAAATAAAAATAAATTTTGTTTTCGGATCGGATTTGTGGTCCCGAAACCACTGTTCTGATTTCACTGAAAAATGGGTTGTTACAACTTTCCACCCTTTAGGGATTTTTGTCCTCGAAAATCTTACTAGTAAAAAGATTCGGGTATTTCTTCTTGATAGTATCCTCTAGCTCTTAGGTAGCCTCTTCTATACTGTGCTGTTGCCAAAGAAATTTTATTAATGCTACCTTTTTATTTCTTAACTCTTTTGATTCCCGAGCAAAAATTCTAATTGGTTCTTCGTTATATGTCATATCAGGCTGAATCTCTACCTCTATTAGAGAAATAACATGTGAAGGATTGAATTGGTACTGCCGTAGCATTGACACATGAAAAAGATTATCCATCCAATCAATTTTTGGTGGTAAAGCTAATTGATATGCAACTGGCCCGATTCTTTCTGGAATTTCATATGGTCCAATGAACCGTGGACTCAGCTTTCCTTTGTAACCAAACCGAAGAACGTTCTTCCAAGGCGATACTTTCAAGAATACTTTGTCACTGACTTGAAATTATATTCTTTTCGTTTTAGATCAGCATAAGACTTTTGATGATTAGAGGCTACTTTTAAATTGTCTCGAATTACTTTCACTTTTTCCTCGATCTATCAGACCAAGTCAACTCCGTGTAACTTTTTCTCACTGAGTTCTGTCCAATACAATGGGGTTCTGCATTTGTGACCATACAAGGCTTGATACGGTGCCATTTTGATGCTAGACTGATAACTGTTATTATAAGTAAATTCAACCAAAGGCAAATACCTTTCCTAGTTACCTTCAAACTCAAGTATACAACATCGAAGCATATCTTTCAAGATCTGTATTACCCGTTCAGATTGACCATCTTTCTAGGGATGAAATACAATACGAAAGTGTAATTGAGTACCCAAAGCTTCTTGAAATTTACTCCAGAGTCAATATTTAAACCTAGGGTCTCTATCTGAAATAATGGAGACAGGCACTCTATGCAATCTGACAATCTCAGAAACATATAATTCAGCTAATATATCCAAGGAAAAATCCATATATGCTGGATTAAAGTGTACAGACTGTGTCAACCGATCAACAATTACCCAAATGGCATATTTCTTCTTTAGAGACAGGGGTAACCCCGATACAAAGTCATAGTAATTCTTAACCCTGTTACAAAGTCATAGTAATTCTTTCCCATTTCCATTTTGGCATCGTAAGTGGCTGTAATAATCCAGAAGGCAACTGATGTTTAGCTTTTACTTGTTAGCATATAAAACATTTGGATACAAACTCAGAAATATCTCGTTTCATTCCCGACCACCAGTACATCTTTTTCAGATAATTGTACATTTTATTACTACAAGGAGTATAGACATGTTACCGTCATGAGCTTCCTTCAAAATCTTCTGTACTAGCTCTAAAATTTTCGGTTCACATGTTCTGCCTCTGAATAGCAAACAACGATCAGTCCCGATCTGAAATTCTGAGTTAGGAGTCGATCCACTTTGTATTCGTTTTGTTTGCAACTTACTATCATTTTTCTAAGCTTTAGAGATTTGCTGTAAAAACATTGGTTTAGCTTTTAACTGAGCTATGATTGAACCGTCATTAGATACTGACAATCGAGTACTCATTGCTCATAAAGTATACAGAGATTTTCTGCTCAGAGCATCTATCACTACATTGGCTTTTCCTAGATGATAGTCAATGACGAGGTCATAATCTTTCAGTAATTCAAGCCATCTGCGCTGTCTCAAGTTCAAATCTTTCTGTGACATCAAATATTTCAAACTTTTATGATCAGTGAATATGTGACATTCTTCACCAAATAAGTAATGCCGCCAAATTTTAATGCAAACAATATGGTTACCGATTCAAGATTATATGTCGGGTAGTTTCTTTCATGTGCTTTTAGTTGTCTTGAAGCATAGGCTACTACTTTACTATCTTGCATCAAAACACAGCCTAAACCATTTAATGATGCATCACTGTAAATTATAAATTCCTTACCCGATTCAGGCTTAACTAACGCTGGTGCTTCTGTCAATAAAGCTTTTAATCTGTCAAAACTCTGCTAGCATTTATCATTCCACTCAAACTTTACATCTTTCTATAGTAAAAGAGTCATCGGAGAAGCTATCATTGAATAAGTTTTTACAAATCTCTGATAGTAACCAGCTAGTCCCAGAAAACTTCAGATTTCTGACACATTCTTCGGTGGCTTCCAATTAACAACAGATGAAATTTTATTAGGGTCTACTCTGACACCTTTAGTAGATACCATATGCCCGAGAAAACTAACTTCCCGTAGCCGAAATTCACATTTACTGAATTTGGCATACAATTGTTTCTCTCGCAGGGTTTGCAACATTATTCTCAAATGCTCAGTATGTTCATTTTCATCTCGGGAGTAAACCAAAATATCATCTATAAATACCACCACAAACCTATACAAATACGGGTTGAAAATTATGTTCATCAAATCCACAAACACTGCAGGTGCATTTATCAAGTCGAATGGCATCACAAGAAAGTCATGGTTCCATACTTGGTTCTAAAAGCTGTCTCTGGCACATCTAGATCTTTTACCCATAATTGATAATAGCTAGAATGGAGATAAATCTTGGAAAATAAAGTGGCACATTTTAACTGGTCAAACAGGCCATCAATACGAGGCAAAAGATACTTGTTCTTTATTGTAACTTTGTTGAGCTATCTGTAATCAATGCACAGCCTCAACGATCCATCTTTCTTCTTTACAAATAGAACCGGTGCACCCCAAGGTGAGAAACTAGGTCGAGCAAATCCTCTGTTAATCAAATCTTGGAACTGTACTTTCAGCTCTTTCAATTTAGTAGGAGCCATTCTATAAAGTGCAATGGATATAGGTGTTGTTCTCGGAATAAGATCTATAGAGAATTCCACTACTCTATCCAGTGGTAAACCAGGTAATTCTTTTGGGAATACATCAGGAAATTCACATACAACCGGCACTGACTGAATCTTTGATGCAGATACTTTAGTATCCAACACATATGCGAGATAAGCATCATAACCTTTTCTGACATATTTCTGTGCTGATATTGCTGAAATCACATTAGGTAATCCATCTAGTTTATCAGATTCAACATGAAGTAATTCACCACCCTCACATTTCAATACAATATATTTTTGTTTACAATTCACCACTGCATCATATTGGGTTAACCAATCCATTCCTAAAATCACATCGAATTCATCAAATGGAAATAACATCAAGTCAGCAGAGAAGTAATAACCTTTTACCATCAATGGATAGTTCTTACAAACTTTATCTACCATAACACATTGGCCCAGGGGGTTTGAAACTTTAGCCACAAATTCAATGAATTCAACAGGAAAATTTTTAACAGTCACTACGTTCGTGCATATGTATGAATGTGTGGAACTAGGATCAATCAAAGCAGTAATATCAGTATCAAGTAGAGAAAATGTACTAGTAATGACGTCTGATGCAGAGGCATCTTCTCTAGCACGAATAGTATATGTTCTTACAGGTGCTCGTGTCTTAAATCTAATTGTTGTCTCCCTGGTAGTACCTCGACTACCACTAACATTGTCGGGGTGACAGGGTGACCTGCCTCTCGAAATAGGATTACTAGGCTTTGGAGTTGGTTCTATTTCTTTTTCAATTCTTTCGGGACAACCGCTGAGAAAATGGTCAAACGAACCACATCCAAAACAAGCCCCACTTCTAGACCGACATTCCTCGTGATGAAATTTGTTACAATGTTTACATTTCAGTTTGGGATTACCAACACTACCCACACTAGTCATAGATAGAGATGAAGACCTCAGGTTAGAAAGTTGAGAGCTTTGCTCTCTTCTAGAATATCCTATAGAGGTGGTCATCTGATCATAATAATTCTTTAATTTCTTAGAAGGAAATGATTGTGACTTACTCAAAGTTCTTTTTCCAGAAACCTGAGCCTCTCTTTTAGCTTGTTTCTTCTCTTTACTCAATTCCTCAGCTTTGTGTGCTTAATCGGCTAACACCAAAAATTCCCTTATTTCGAGAATTCCAATCAATAACTTGATATCCTTATTTAAACCCTCTTCAAAGCATTTACACATTTTAGCCTCGGTTAGAACCCATTCTCTGGCATATTTGCTTAATCGAACAAATTCTCGTTCATATTCGGATACAGTCACGTTTCCTTACTTCTAAAAATTCTTTCTTTTACTGATCCATGAATCTCTGACTAGCATATTTCTTTTTGAATTTATCCTGGAAGAATTCCGATGTAACATTTTCTCTTAGTACCACTGAAACTATGATATTCCACTAATGATAAGCTATATCTTTCAGAAGGGGTACTGAACATTTCAAACATTCAGCAGGTGTATAGGATAATTTATCAAAAACTCGGATAGTATTTTCTAACCAAAACTCAGCCCTTTCCAGATCATCATCTGCGGTAGCTCTAAATTCTTCTGCCCCATGCTTGCAGATTTTATCTATCGGAGGCTTACCAATTCTAATAGGTTCAGCACACTGTGGTACCTCAGGAACTGGTTGAGAAACAGGTGGGGGAGGTCCTTGTTCAGCAAGGTTTGTTCTCAGATACTGGGTAAACCATTAATTAATCATTTGAAAGAATGCTTGTTTTGTCTCCTCACTTCAGCCCTCAGACACGCGCCTTTCACTACCGAACATAGACGCAACTCTTTGAATTGAAGCTGAAGCATTGCTCTTAGCTTCCTTGAATTTAGTTCTAGCTCGGTTGGATGACATTACTATATGAAAAACACATTTCAAATGATCAGAGTCATCACACTATCACAATTTATACAATGGCATGTACAGCTAAACTCGTGTTTGCTACGTCAAATCCGAGAATCGACTAAACCGCAGCTCTGATACAACTAAATGTAACACCCCTAATCTGTATCCGTCGTCAGAATAGGGTTTTAGAGCATTACTGGAACTTTCGGAACAATTTTACTAGTAATTTACGTAAATTACTATTCATTAACCGAGATCATTCAAAACATCCCTAAATTGGACCCTCGAGGTCCAATACGAGCATTAGAATCGAGTCAGGACTTAATCGGGAGTTTTAAGAATTTTTCGTGAAATTATAAAAACTTTCCAAGGTGCAGGGCTCATACGCCCTTGTGGTCCAAGGGACACGCCGGAGTGACCCTGGGACATGCCCGTGCTAGAGTCCCCCGTGTAACTCTTTGACTTGTGCACACGGCCATGCCACACGCCCGTATGCTAGGCCGTGTGGTTAATTAATTTAATTCGAAATTAGGTGCAGGTTTCACATGTCCAAGACACATGCCATGTTCTAGGCCGTGTAACACACACGGTTGAGACACACGCCCGTGTACTCAATTCTGAGCATTCTATTTATCAAAATTAAGGTGCAGGGGACACACGGCCTAACCAAACGCCCATGTTACCAAGCCGTATGTCACACACGGTCTAGACAGACGCCCGTGTGTCTATCCATATGGATAAAATGAAGCCATTTCTAGCTTCATTTCTCACCCAAGACCTGCACTTGAGACACACATCCAATACCAACCAATCCAAGTAGTCAAATTAAACAATTCCATCATTCATCATGGCATACCATTACATTCATATGTGTTTATAAACTTACCTTGGATTAACTTAGGTATTAACATCATTTGATCACATATACATAACATAACACATATGAATATATCATAATAACCTACTTAATCATACCAAAATAAGCCATTACTAGCCATTCCAATGGCTAGGTTACAAAACATCATTTTCATGCCACTAATGGCCATGTTGTCCTATACATGCCATTATACCAAAAGGATTTTACTATGTATACCCAAAATAACTAGTTGATAGTGTGACGATGCTCGAATGATCTCCAACCTTCGCGAGCTTCCAAGCACTATAAAACAGAGGAAAAATAAAACGGAGTAAGCATTACATGCTTAATAAGTTCGTATAACGAAAACTAAACTTCCCAATCCTGTTTATTAAATCTAAGCATACAATATCATGTTTTCCATCCATTTAGCTAATTTTCCTAAACACATACATTCAATCAAACATGTTAGTCACAAGGTTTACATATACATCAAGTAAGTATAGATGAGCTCATCATGCAATACTCTTTCAAGATATTATCTTTTCATCTCATAATTCTCATGCCATGTCAAGAGTTTTATGTCCGTTGAATCATTGAAATTCTGATGGATACTCAAATAGTACACTCGAGGTGTATGATTTAATAATCTGTCAATTCTTATTTGAAGGTTCAATTAGGATTACCAGTCCAGGCTAAACCCTAATCATAACGTATACTTGAGAGGTATTATATCTGGATTACCCGTCAAGGCTAAATGCTTTCTATAACAGGGTCAATAAGATTACTCGTCTGAGCTAAATCTCATCCGCAACAAATGCAGGACCTTATTCGTTTCGGGAAAACGCATATATTCATCGGAATTCAATATTCAATCGAGACTTAACCCTTTTTCACCATATCAAGCATGTATTAAATTTCTCATTATAGCATTCAAATAATGTACATGAATATAAGTCACATTCCATGCAACACAACATTCAATCAAACATATTTACATGCCCGAATAAGTTATATGAACTTATCTCAACACTTGTTCGCATAAGTAATCTACTAATATGAAACCTTTTTCTTTTCCTCGATCTAACCTCGAATTTGTGTTTTCTAGATCAATATAAATAGTTTTAGTCATTAATTTCACATATTTCATATTTATTTGGACTCAATTTACATCCTAGGTAATATTACCATTTTGCCCCTATCTTTTCCATAAATTCCAATTTCGTTTCTAGGCTCGGAAAATGAAACTTGTGCAGTTTACTCCCTATTCCAAGCCTAACCAAAATCCCATTACTAAAATTATAGCACATGTATTCATAAAAATTCAGAATTTTTCTTCAATTTCACAAGTTTACATTTTAGTCCCTAAATCATGTTTTCATCAAAAATCACTTTGTAAAAGTTTTTTATCTATCAACAACCTTTCATTTTCTACCATAAATTTCTATATTTCAGCATATTCATCCATGACCCTTTTTTCATACTTTGATAACCTTTCGAATTAATCCCCTAAATAGATAGTTTAAGCTATCCCAGTTTCAAAAATATCAAAATTACTAAAAACGGGACAAGGGAACTTACCCAGTTGGGCCATGAAAGTTTCTTCTCTCTTTCCTAGGGTTTCCATGTATTTTAGGTTAAAAAAGATGAGAAAACAAGATGATATTTTCTTTTTATCATCTTTTAATTAATTATTTCAATTTCAATTTAGTCCCTACTCTTTTCTAATTTTTCCATGGATGAGTCATCCAAAATCTACATACTTCTCTTTAATGGTCTAATTACCATATAAGGACCTCTAGATTTGAATTCCATAGCTATTTAATCCTTATAGCTACTAGAATTCAACTTTTGCATTTTATGCAATTTTGTCCTTCTCATAATTAAACACTTAATCATTAAAATTTTCCTATCAAAATTTTTACACGACATATCTATCATATACGGACCATGTAATAAAATAAAAATAAACTTTGTTTTTGGATCGGATTTGTGGTCCTGAAACCACTGTTTTGATTTTACTGAAAATGGGTTGTTACAGAGATAACTCCAATTACTTGAATCATATTTGTGCACTGTATCAAGTAGTTCAATTGGCCATCTCATTGCTCTTTATTCTCAGACCTATCACCAACAATACCTTTCTTAGATGCATTATTAACATTATCTACTCTACTCTTTTGTGATCCCTTGACCAATCCCATCCCAGTGATCTATAAAGTACTACCATTCTTTCATACATACTTTAAGTCTTTGTTCCTTCTAGATTCATGAGTGATTTTGTACATACATAGAAGATACATTCTCAAATTTTACGATTCAATCTTTGCTAAAGAATACCCCTTCTTCTCCTTCATATTTTAGACAAATAACCTCCTTCAACTTTACTAGACATAGTCACTACTCATTTTTGTTCTTTCACTCCCTTTTGCCTATACTTTTAGTCTGCCATATACTCTGGTGTATTCTAATTTCTCTATTCTTATTTTAGGACCATGTAGGAGACACTATGACATCTCATGTAGAGTTTGCCACAAAAGAAATTCATGAGAATACATTATCGAAGGTATAACAATTTACACCGCAATGTCTCTTCCTTCAAAGTTTACTATTCTTACCATTCCTTCAGTGTTTGATGTACATACTGTTTCCTCAAAGTTCACTGAGAAATACCATTACTTTCTTTCAGGGTCCACCACAGAGGCACTTTCTTTAGATGATCACCACAAGGGCTATCCTTTCAATTCCACACCATAAAGGCTACTTTGTCAAGATCCGCAACATATGTTATACCAATATGGTTCGCCAAAAAAGCATCCATTTACGAATTACCATAAAGACTTCAAATTTTTTGGCGTGTTCACGTTAAGGATTCGCCTAGACTCACATTTGGTGGGGTTGGCCCTTCATCGCCATATGGAGCCATGGCCATGGATTTTTCCTTTAAGATATAGTGTTTAAAGTCCCGTCGGACCCCTTTAGATGACTTCGCAAAGATAGACACAAACTCACTAGCAAACCTTTCATGCAATGACACCATTTAAACTTAGCACACTATTCACCTCATACATTCAAAACATGACTATACAGTCAAGCTTCAACTTTAGATTATTTATCATATATTCTATCCCTGTGAGATTCATACGAGTCATACATGTAACCCTAAACTAATACATCAGCAAATTCATCATACCACCCTTGTCTAGTTTTTGCTCACAATTATATGGTTCTTCATGAAAGCATCTAGAATAAACAATATACACCCATGGGTTAGTTTAGAGACTCACCTGACAACCATAAAACAACAACTTGATCCCCATGTCTAAACATCCATCGATAAATCTCAGAAACCACTACTTATAAAACATACGGATATCATTAAAAATGCCCCCCGACACAGTAAGAAATGGAGCCACTGCCCGGTGAAGCTCATCCACAAACAAAAGAGATTAGCCTCTTGATCGATTGATTGATTAGATCGAAAATATTGATTCTGAGGATCGAGTCAAAATTTTGAATTTTTTATTCAATATAGTTATAACTAATCCCAACAATCAAACAATTAGAAAAAAATAACACCTTTTGCATCTTTTAATTTTAAAGGAAATATCTACTACCCTTGATTGTTCCAAAAGAAGGATCATGGCGCCCTAGAACCGTGACATCTCATTCAATGACTATAATCAACATTTCGAACTCAAATAACCTCTATACAACATCTTACTTCCTCATCTTACTATTTACGCACTTAAAACAGACTTACTCTTTTCAAAGTTAACATGCAAGTTCATAAAACTTACCAAGAATACGAAACAAGCTTTTGCATAAACTCCGATCCTTAGTTTTAGCTCAACAATAAAGATCCTTGATTAGCTCCAAAGCAGATCGATGGCGTTTCAAATTGAAGGAAGAAGATCAGTCCCCTATTTTCTCAAACCCTTAAGAATAAAAATCTCACATCCTCATAAGAGAACCACACACGTGTCAAAATCCTTTTTAACCTACCCTTCAAATGGTTTACACTTGTAAGGAAACATATGCAAGAATCCATCTTTTTATTATATATATTTAATTCATTACTTCGTTCATTCCTAACTATTTCGTTAGAATTTACCTAGCTCAACAGCTAGGTAAACTTGGCATACTATACCTTTGGCGATACCCACCATTCAAAAACCCTCAATACATTTAAAAATTATCTTCTTCTTTGCATTCCTATTCGTCCATATAAACATCCTAACCTAGTGCTCTAATATTGAATATGCGCTCGATGTACTCGTCTAAAGTATGCATAGGGAGAATAGGACTACGCCGATCAAATTTCTTTTTGATTTTCCTACCAAACTCAAGATTCATCGAATTGGATGTTACAATTCATAGGTATTTAAACAACGACTTACCTCAAATTACAACTTAATTCGATAAGAAACTAGCCCATATCTGTCGCTGAAATAGAGTTACAGAGCATTACCAAAGTTTACATTTCAAAACTATCAAAAAATTTAAAACATTTAATTCATATCATCAATCACAGCAAAACCAATCAATAACATATACATTGTCCCTTATACGAGCCCTTGAGACTCTAAAAACACATTAGAAACGAGTCGGGACTAAGTCAGAAACATATAGCAATTTTTAGAAAAGGATGAAAATTTACAATTTACAGGGGTCACATGACCGTGTGGCCAAGCCGTATGACTCACAAAGCTGAGAGACACGCCTGTGTCTTAGGCCATGTGGACATTCAAAGTAGGGACACATGGTCGTGTCCCAGCTCGTGTCAATGCCCATATAGCTCACTGACTTGGGTCACACGACCAAACCACATGCCTGTGTGCCAGGAGGTGTAACAGCCTGACTTGCAACCCTTTGAATGCTACAGGGAACACACAGTTGAGACACCCGCCCGTGTCTCTTCTTGTGTGGATAAAAAATAGGCCATTTTCAAGCCATTTTTGTAATATCCTGATTTTGGGCCTAGTCGGAATAGCGGTTTTGTGACCACAAAATCTGAGATAGAAATAATTATTTTATGATTATTTTGAGGTCTATGATATGATTGCATGATTGTGTGAAAATTTCATGAAGAAATTTTATGCATAAAGTGCTTAAATTGAAATTAGGGACTAAATCGAATAATTTGTAAAACTTGCATTCTAGAAGTTTCTAGTATGAAATTGTTTTGAAATATTAATTAGGAGGTCTTAAATAGGAATTTTACCAATTTCTAAGGCTATGGACAAAAATTGGACATGGATGGAATTTTTGGAAAGTTTAGTAGTAAGGGCATTTTGGTCATTTAGGGGTAAAATGAATTAAAATACAAAATTAAAAGCCAATTTTGCTCATCTTCAACCCCATGGACGAATATAGCAAGGAGAAACCATGGCTAGGGTTTTTCAAGCTTCCAAGCTCGATTGTAAGTCCGTTCTAGCCTCGTTTTTAATAATTTTTACGTTTTTGGAGTCCCGGTAGCTCGATTAAGCTTATGCTAGCAATAATTCAACCTAGGGTTCATATTTGGAAAAATACCCATAGGTGAAATTTGTGTATTTTGGTGTTTTATGATAGAATATGAGGTTTTAAATTATGTTAGACAACTTGTGCTACACGGTTTTAAGCGAAAACTAGCGAAATGGCTTAATCGGTAAAAATACCTAATAGTCATAAGTACATGTTAGAGTGAGAATTTGATGTTTCCATAGAAGGGAAAAATGATCAGAATGTCATAAAACATAAGAAAAATAGGCTGAAGTTTAATTTACGAGCTTTGAGGCAAAAGTGTAAATATGCAAAAGTTTAGGGGCAAAACTGTAATTTTGCCAAAATATGATTTTGGGTCAATTTGAATAATGTGAGTCCTAATTAGACTATATTTTAAATGATAGAGCAAGGAAAACTGAAATTCGGGCTAAAATGGAAAAATATCAAGTTGTGGACGAAATGGTAAAAGTAGCCATTTTCGCATACGAGGTAAGTTCATGTGTAAATAATGTAGCATAATTGTTATTTTTAAGTTATTGATGTTAATTATATGATATGCTGATTTTTTTATCGTGAAATATTATGCTTTGTGGTTAATGTTGAGTAATATGCAAATTATGTTTACTACTTGATAAATATGAATTGCTACCGAGTATCAGTTCCGATATTCCATGGAAGACAGCAAATGTGAGATCGAGGGAAAAAGCCCGTTTGAACCTTAGGAATAGATTAGGATACAAGTGACATGTCACTAGGATGGTTGAGCATCCGAACTCGTTGAGTTGAGTCCGAGTTCACTTATGGATGCGAATGTCCGAACTCGTTGAGTTGAGTCCGAGTTCGTGAAATGTAACTAGGCATCCGAACTCGTTGAGTTGAGTCCGAGTTCACTTATGGATGCGAACGCCCGAGCTCGTTGAGTTGAGTCTGAGTTCACTTAGGGGCGGGTTACATGATTTCTTGATTACATATGAGGCACTTATGTGCAAATTATCCGTGTATCCGAGTTGTATTCCGATGTGTTCAACGGGTGAAATTTCTAGTGAAATGAAAGAACACTTAAGATGCAAGCGACGTTTTGGTAAGTGTTGTGAAATGGAAACTTTGGATAGGTATGTTCTTAACCCTCGGGTTGATAATAGATACAACAACGATAAGGTAGTAAGATGATGAATGATGTTTAGAAATATGATATATGTTTTGGTGATACCATGCTAAAGTTGTTTGGTATATTTGTATTGTTATGTTACTTGTTATTTACATATGAACTTACTAAGCATTTATGCTTACTCCCTCCTCTTTATTTACTGTAGTTTTGAACAAGCCAGCTCGGGAATCGGGACGGGTCGAAGGTTCGATCACACTATCCAAAGGACTTTCATCTGGGTAAATGGCTTGTAAAACTTAAGTATGGCATGTATAGCAATATATTTATTTTGTGTAAATAATTTTATGATATGGCCATGATTGGTTGAGAAAATGTTTGATATTGATAAGTCATGGTGATGGTTAAATTTAGATCATGTTTGATATCATGGAAGTTTAATAGGTTATCTAGTTCATAACAGCTCATGAAAAGATGAAATTTTCCTTAAAATAGAATATTGCTGCAGCAATGACTTGAATTTGAAAAATCACTAAAAATAGTATAAATGGAATTAAATGATGAAAAAGTTATGAAATTTAAGCTTAATGAGTCTATTTTCATATGGATAAAAAAAACAGGCATATAAATTATACTTTATGAGATATTTGAAACCTTGTGAAACAGGGCCAGAGTGATTTCTGGATCCTCTGTTCTGACTTTAAAAATTCATAATAAATTGTAAAAAAATAATTAGAAGTCATTATTTATATGTAAAGATTCCTTATTTAGTATAGTTTTAAGAGAAACAAATATCATAGTCATTAAAATTCTGTATAGAAAGATATCTGATTCGTAATACACAGATGTCAGAGCAGTCAAACCCTGAAACAGGGGAGACTTTAAGTAATAAACTGTACTAATTGGCCCAACCAAAAATTCTAGAAAAAAATTAATAAATAGATATATGAGTCTAGATTTAGGGAAAATTTACAGATCTTGATTTCAAGTTTCGTAATTTGAGATATGATTTTTCTTGTAACTGTGACGCGAGTAGCTAGAAAGTTGTGAATGTAGAAACAAAAGATTTGAAGTTCTTAATTTGATAAATTATGTTCGGTAACTCCTCAAGCTCGACTCCAGCGATGGTTTCGGGCGTGGGGGCGTTACAATTTTTCTCACCCAACCTAGCATGTACCTATAAGCACTTTTACACATATTACAAGCCTCAAAAAATGCACCAAAACCATGCATAATCAAACCATTCAAATAAGGTATAACAACATACATCCAATATGCCCAATGGCACCTCAAACTCATCATCTAAACATGTACCATCATGTATTCAAATTAGCCAAAATGTTCAACTAACTTTTGATTAAGCTTGCATCAAGAAAAATCGTTTACTTCACCTAACAAAACATACCAAATATGCCATTCAACAACTTGCACTAAAGATCACATATGTCATTTATAGCAAATGTACCAAATTACCACATTCATACCAACCACAAGACATTTATAATATGCATACTTAAACAATCATTCTAACTTAAACATTTTTAGCATAATAAGCCATGATATCAACCAATTTAAGGCCATTTATATACATGCAAAAAACCCTTTCACTTTTCTTATTTTCATTTGCATTTCATTACTTTCCATTACATTTTCTCTCATTAGCTCAAATAACATCAATTCAATTCATCATTCCCTTTTCCATCATTCTACACTTCAGGTATGAACTTACTATTTCATTTCCTTTCCACACCTGTTTCATATGCATAACACACAAGACATAAGCATATCATTGAATCATAGCCACAACTTAGTGCATTTAAACATAATTCTTCTTGGAACTAACCACATGATAAACCATTTCAATAGGAATTACATAATTTAAACCTTAGCACCCTTTCATGATCACAAGCAATTTTCCATTTAGGCATTTACCATTTCAATGCATAACTTATAAGTTTAACGTGGCATAATCCAACCACAACTTGGCCAAAGCCTAAGCATGTACACCAAACATGTTAGCCAAATAAACATTTAACATAAGCATTATAAACATGGAGGAGCACAACAGTTATTCATGTATCATATACATATATCATCCATTTCCACTTTCAATATACCATGTAATACTATTTCAATGAAATTCACATGTATCTACATCCTAGTTCATATCGAACTCTTACCACTTTATATCCGAATAATGCCCGTTGAACCATTTAGAATATCGTTGGATACCCGGGATAGCTCACACATAGTGTGCTAGCTCATATAACTGTAATCTGTCAATGCATGTACATTTATGCATATACGAGCTGTGAATCGGTATGCTCACTAGAGCTGTAGATTGGTATACTCTCACAAGCTGTAAATCAGTATGCTCACACGAACTGTAGATTGGCATGCTCTCACAAGTTGTGGGTCGGAATGTAGCTACACAATGCTGCTCACACAAGTTGTGGAGTATCCGCAATACATGCAGGACCTCAACCACCAGTAGAACGTTCAAGACCAGTACCCAAATCATGTAAACCCTAATGACATTTCATTTGTATCCTACGAATTCCTAATGTTCAAACGGGGCTCTGTAATCGTCGTATGTCGTTTCATAACACAGTATATTGCATACTAACATATATATATTGATTTAATCAAAATAAATCACATATTAACATTCAATTTAATCAGAATTATACAGAATATAGCTCATACGAACTTACCTGGCTAATTGCAATAATACCAATGTACCAGGGCATTTTGGTAATTTGCCATTTTCCTTGATTTTCCACCCGATCTTGATATAAATTAATAATTTCATTCAATTTATCAATTTAGCTAGTAAAAAAATGTACTTCATGCAATTTGGTCTTTTTGAAATTTTTACAAAACTACCTCTAAAGTTTTATTTTTATTTAATTTAGTCCCTGAGCCCAAAACATGCAAATTAACCATTTTTACCCTGAGCTTAGTTGAATGTTCATGGTATCCAAAATAGCCCATTTGTGGAAAAATTTCACATTATATTCTTGTACTTTTACTAATTTAATAATTTAGTCCCTAATCGGTAAATTCATCAAAAATCACTTAATAAAATACTTTGAAATATCAATCAACATTCTGAATTCATCATTTAACCTCTAAAATCACAAGTTTAATCAATGGCAACATTAAAAATATTTAACAGTTTCAAAGTCGAAGGTACAGGCTAGCTGGACCTAGTTGCAACGATCTCAAAAACATAGAAAGTAAAAGAAATAGAGCTAAAATCACATACCATGCAACGATAATACCATGGACGAAAGCTTCATCACAAAAATGGATTTTTTTCCTCTATTAGAATTCGGCGAAGATAGGTTGTAAAAGATGATAATGGATTTTGGTTTTATTTTAATTAATTTAATTACAAAATTACCATTTTGTCCATTTAAATTATCATCCAATTTCATGCTTTTACTTGCCCAAAACCGTCCACTAACCTCCTGAATGGTCTAGTTACCATTTAAGTCCCTTTTCCTGTATTCAATTAACCATTTAATCACTCAAATCAAATAGTGATCAAATTTTACTTTTTTTACGATTTAGTCCTTTTTAATTAATTAACTATCGAAACGTTAAATTTTTTCAACAAAATTTTAATACCACCTTAATGACACTCCATAAATATTTATAAAAATATTTTCGGCTCGGTTTATAGAAATGAGGTCCCAATACCTCATTTTTTAAAATCACTTGACTTTAGGGTCTTCCCACTTGAACTTAATAAATCGCTTTTAAAACAAAAATCATTGTATCAAAAAACCCTTTCAAAGTCACAATTAACTTGTAAATATTAAATCTAATATTTACGAACTTACTTGTCAGATTTGGTGGCCCCAAAACCACTGTTTCTAACACCACTGAAAAACGGACTGTTACATTTATAAGTATGCCTAAACATGGCAACATATATAAAAAAGGTAAGTACCAACATACATCGCATCGTATAGTAATTCAAGCATATAATATTCTCAAACACTTATAATCAACATTTATTCAATTCCATATCAACTTCATATCATTTTCCATCTATTATCAACAATACATCCAAATTCAATATAATGTACTTCACTATTTCGTTTCATTATTTGAATTTCGTACCGGAATCATTAATTTGTCACATTATCATCTCAGCCCTCTAGGCTTGTATAATAAGTTCGCACGACCTCTCATAAATCACAATATGTACTTGTATCATCAAATCATATTATCAACTAAATTCGTATACCATTTATCCCATTTACATTTTTATATGCCTATCAACCTAACTCAGACTCAAAAGGATACATGGATCCATCCAGCAAACCAATTTGGCACCCAATGCCTCATTGAACAATGACGAAGTAAATAGTTTGCATCGAGTGCTTATTAATATGTTTGGCACAAACAGTGCCTCATCAGTATAACTGATGTAAAAGTTGTGTCTAACACTCATCGATGCGAACTCAAAGTAACCCATACTCTATCTATCCTATAGCATGCCAACTATAGCCAACTCTACCTGAACAGTTAATAAGGTAACCAATAATCAAACTTTATAGTTCAATCCTCGTTTAATTGATCTCAATATCATCAACTCGTTAATCAAAACATCATTTAATACATAGCATAACATTATTCATTACAATACTAAACCAATTCCACAATTTCATTAATTTATACTATTTTAAATTCAATTCAATATAGTCCTCTATCTCAAAAATCAAACATAATCATATCAATTTGATTCAATTCAACTAATAAATCTGATATTGTAATTCATTATATTCAATTTATCATTTCTTTAGGATTTAGTCTATATCTCACCTTTTTGAACCAAATCATAGATAATCCAAATTTCAATTAAACATATTTACAATTATACTTTTAAAAACATAAAAATTTAATACAAACATACCGTATGAACTTACCTAGTCAAAACAACAAACTACCAAATCTTTAAGGACTAATTAGTAATTTCACCTTTTTCCCGATTATACCCCCATTTTAGTTCAATTCTCGATCTATACAATAATTAAATTTATCTTATCAATTCCAACCCTCTTATTTCATCCTATTATCTGTATATATCAACTCAATTTCATTATTTGAATGCTCCTAAAATTTTGCATTTTATTCAATTTAGTCCCTAGAATCCAAATTGCAATATCTTTCAAATTTGAGCCTCGATTTTGAAATCGATCTCAATTACATCCTTTTAAGACCCTATAGTGTCCATAGTTACAAAAATTTCATAAAAATTTCAAAATATTTACACTTTAGTCCCTATGTTCAAAATTAACAATTTTCCTTTTACAAACTAGTCATTTTTCATATCTATGCTTAAAATCTAATCATTTAACACCAATTTCATGAATACTATAACTTTTGAAAGCTTTAAAAAAATTTCAAATTGGTACACAAGTTAGCTAAATCATGCTCCGTGACCTAAAAAAAAGCCTTATCTTTTCTCCTTGTTGCTACGGTGAAAGGAAAAAGATGAAAAAAAAATGATTTTGTTTCCTTTTAAATTTCAACTTACATAGTTTAATTAGTTTATTAATCAATTAAAATTAATCTAATTAACCCTATTTAGTTAATACTAAATATAGTTGCTAATTTGGTGGATGAAAACTAGTCTCTACCACTATTTAGTTTTTTACTTACAGTCTAATTACACATTTGGTCCTCCAATTAATTAAATATTCATTAGGATTAACTTTTACCACTTTTACAATTGAGTCCATATGCCTTAATTAACTGTCCAATTAACAAAATTAGAGAACCAAATTTTAATTAGACTTTTTACTAACCTTCAGAATCGCATTTTTTGAAACCACTGACTTTTGGTCTTTACAGATCCAATTTAGAAATCTAAGCCGGATAGTTCAAAAATTGCATTATTTTCTTAATCAGAGTTCGTTCCTACTAAACCAGAAGAGAGTGATTCTGAAAGTGAAGTTCAAACAATGTTGGAGGAACCTATCCAGATTTCATACCATATGCATTTCAACTTCACATGGTTAATATCGACCTTTAGGCTGAATGTGGGTTAGAATTTCTAGAACTTCCTTATAGAAGATCGGGCCATGCAAGTTTTTCATTAAATGTTGACGATTTACAAGTTCAAATAGAGTTTTCCTCGAAAGATGCTTTTGTTGTTATAGTGAAGTGGTATAGCATAAAGCATGGGGTGAAATTCCATGTTGTAAAATCTTGATCAGAAAATTTTGAGGCCAAGTGCACAATGCATGATAGTAGATGTCCATGGAAAATAATGGAATTTGTGAGAAAGAAGATGAGATACTGGACAATTAAGAAATATTTTGCTCCACATACTTATGTTGTCGTAGGTATGTCAAATGATCATCCCAAATTAGATTCTGACATGATCTTTGACATTATCTTACCTATAGTGAAAGCGAGTCCTACGATTCTTGTGTCGATTTTTATTACCAATATCCGTAGTTAGTATGATTACACCGTGCCGTACTAAAAGGCATGGTTACAAAACAGAATGCTATGGAAAATATGCATAATGGGTAGGATAAATCAGTTAATGATTTGTGGCAATGGTGTTTGGTACTAAATCAATACGTCCTAAGTACCATAACCAATCTACAAACGGAACTTGCGTATTATGGAAAGCAATTGGTCTTAGGGAAAAATGTTTTCCATCATTTTTTGGACATTCAAGTAACGCATTTCAACATTTTGATATTATAAAGTTGCTCGAATTCTACTCAGATACACGGCAATATGGATATTCAGGAAAGGACAGACCAACTGAGGTTATGTAGTTATTGTAGGAACCCAGGGCATACTAAGCCAACATGTCCACACTTGGGGGCAACATTGAGGACGAGACCTAATTAAAGCATTTATTCTTTTTTTATAGACATGCAAAAAATAAACAAAAAAATTGTTTACTTTTTTATTACTTCTCATTTTTTGGTAAATTGTAAATATTGATGTAAAATTCGAAACACAAAAATATACATACTTTTTCATGCCCTTTTTAACTCACATTCATGCAATTTCGTAGTAATTCTTATTTAAAAATATGTAATAATTATAAAATTATTAAATTGTACTTAAATTATTAACATATTGAATTTTACTTGATTTTATAATAAATTTTTATTAATTTTGATCATTTTCAATAGATTCGCACAAATGGTGACAATTGGCTCGACAGACACTATTAGAGGTGCAAAATCGAGAAGCGATTTTTGAAGCATCGAGGTGAATTAATTTTTCAATCGAAAAAGGTCTAAATTCTGAATATTAATTCATAATATAATTAATTTTAATTTTAATCCAATTTATTTTGGGTTAAATAATTATTATCAATTAATTATGAAAAGAGGCCAGTTCAGCTGAACCGAGAAAACCGATCCAACTGACCACTGGGTTGCCCAAAAGAGTCCCACATGCTGACCCAATTAGCTTGTTTGGCTGATTATTTAGGTTGCAAAACAAACCTTGAAGACTCCTTGAATTTGCATTCAAACCCTTCTACTATTCATGCATTTCTAGATTTGCCCCTACCTTAAAATATCAAGTTTGAAACCTTCAAACTTGCCACATGGATGGCCGACCATGGGGGGAGTCTATGGCTTATGATGTTTTCTCTTTTTAGCAACCTTCTCAACCTATAAATACCCCCCTTGGCTGCTCATTTCAAACACATCTCAAAACCTCTCATCCTTTCACTTCTCTCTCACTTTCTCTCTTCAATCCCCTTCCGTTGTTCTTCATTTTCTACCCCATTCCCTTGCCGATTTCACCTCTTAAAAAAGGGAGTCCATCAACAACCATTTGGAGTACTATTCAAGTGTTCGTGGAAGTCTCAGTTCAACAAGAACAAGGGGAGAAGAAGGAGCGGAGCAAACTAGTCAAGCTTTGGAGAAACACCGAATTTACTTGTCATTGTCCCTATGGGTACGATAACTCAACATTTACTTGTCACTTTATTACTTGTTGTGATTGTGTACACTTGCACATATCCGTTATTCCAAGTTTTTAGCTCCATTTTCGGGGACTGTTTTAAAAGTCATTATTTGTGAATTTGTTAATTTTGCATTTTAGTTTATTTTTTTGTTTACTTTTTAATTTAATTAATTTTGCTATGTTTGTTTCAGGTGTTTATGAGTATTGATCGAATCATCAATCTACTCCCCGTAGACCATGAGATTGAAAGAACTTTTCGACAGTGAAAAAGACAAGCAAGTCCAAGAAAGTCCGAAGAGATGAACTTCAAAAATCTGAATCAAGGAAACGGAGCAAACTCTATTCAAAATCCTATCCTTATTGTTGATGATAGGGATAGAGCTTTAAGACAATATGACGTGCCAGTTGTAACACCCCAAACCCGACCTGAACATTATGGCTAGATCCAGCATGTCACATTGAAGTGTTTTATCGAAAACTTTGTTTTCATTGAAAACCCGTCTTTGAAATAAAAACCTTGATTAAAATCCCAACTTGTATTTGTTGCTTTCAGAGCAAGGTGTATTTTAAAGAAAAATTATTCCTTCTTGTATGATTATAATTACTTTGTAAATCTCTTTTCAGTTGCAGGAGCTTTATTTAAAACAGATGATCTATGAAAACTTGTCATTTAAAAATTGAGTTGCGGAAACGTAGTATTCAAAAAAACAGTTATGGTTTTAGGAAAACCATGTTCTACTTCTAGCAAATATAAAGCATAATAATAATAAATATAATCCTAATTTGAATAATAACCAGAGGAAAGGCCTTATTACATTTCTGACTGAAATAACTTTAAATCCTAGAAATTATAGGCTTAAGAAAAGAAGTCCAAGTCGTCTTGCTAGTTGGCCACCTCGTAGTCCCTCTAACCGTCGAACCACCTACTGAGGATCACCTGAGAAAAATAAAAGAGGGGGTGAGTTTTCAAAAACTCAGTGTGTACAACCCTCGAAAAATAGAAAAGCATGCAATAGCAAGTCTTTTTGGGCCTGAGCCCAATTCAATATCAGAACAGATGTAAAGCAATCAAATATGCACGGATCCCACCCATCCAACCGCTACACACCATCTCCATCCCCCTATACACACCATGTGGGGATATAAATATCGACCCACCCATCCGATACACTCCAATGGTAGCCCGGTTGCGATTCTACCTCTATTGCAGCAAGCTGCTAATCAAATATGGGGCTTAATAGCCATCGATGGATCCACGGTCGTCAAGCAACCGTGCGATCTTCATATACTTCCTCTGTTCCATAATTCCCAACCCATATGCAACCTAAACAGAATATCATATGAATGCAACAGGTATACATGTAACATCCATAAATCTTACATTCCACACATAGGGGTATTTTAGTTATTTCCACCCTTAAGGGCATTTTCGGTAATTTCTCTTTATTATAGGTTTATTACTTACCTTGGCCCGTTAACAAGTCCTCGTTGGCTAAAGTGAATAGATATTATGCACCAGGTAGGATTCCAGAGAAAAGGAGGTGAGTCATTAAGACCACTTAAATACCAAGCTCTCCCTAGATCCAATCCTAGACATGCATATACCATTACCACACCTTAACCTGATGACTCGTCCATGGTTGCAATTAATTAATTATTTAAGTATTATACCTGATTGAGTAGTTACCAAACACTGGGTCCACAACCCCTTACTAAACTCTAACAGATCCATACTTATTCATTTGGCCCCTTTAGGCCCAATCTCATTCACATGGCCCATCGGGACCAATCAAATTCATATGCCCATCAGGCCTAATCACTTTCATATGGCCTGTCAGGCGCAATCACATTCATAGTCATGCAATCATATGATTTTTCATCACATAGTATCAAATTGCCAATTTTGCCTATTATGGGCCCTTCAGCCCATCGGGCCCATTTAGCCCATTCTGGCCCGATTGGCCAATACACGGCCCAAGTCCATGGAATCGCTCATAGGGCCTCTAATAACCTATCGGTTTCCCCCCTTATGAGTGTTCGCGCACTCGCAAGACTATTGTAGCCAAACTTTTGGCTTATCGGCATTTCGGGATTTGCCAGTCTACTGTGCGTGTGCAGTGTTTGTACATACCTGGTACTAAAACGTGTCGCGATCTCCTTAGCCACGAACCTACAAATGATGTCACTCAACGATTAATCACACACTTATCAAATATGGTCACCAAAAATTGAGAATCTCACATTTGCCTTAGTTTGAACGACAAGCCTTAATAGCCCTTCCTTGATCACTAATCACGAGTATTTCTTAAATCTGCATCAATCTTAATCATTAAGAACTAAACACAAGTGACTCGCAAATCATCTTAAGTCACTCTTAAATCATCCATGACCATTCGACCAACCTTAACCAATAAAAAAGGAATACTTACCCAAAACGCCTAAGGAGCAATTCGGCAGAGATCTGAAATTTGAGATTCGATACTAATCCCACAAGAATCGATCGGCCAACATTGAAGAAAAAGTGGCAGCATAATAGGATTTTGGCCAAAAGATATTCAGCTTTAGAGAAAGTAACTAGGAACGAGAAAGAAAAGAGTTTGATAAGAAAGGAAGGGAAGGAATCGGCACAAACTAACATTGAAAGAATAAGGGATTTCGGTTTTTGGATATTTGAAGAGAAAAGTGTTTTCGATAAAAAGAAAGGAAGAATTCGGCATTACCCTTGAATTCCCAAAATCGGCACCTGTATATATTATAGCCAAATTTACCTATCCCCAAATTCCCAATTCGGCTCCACTTCTCTACGCCCCCTCATCTCCTAACTTTTCTCTCTGATAACTCCTTAATCCCTTCCTTAAATTTCTCCTCTAATCACTCCCTTCAGAGTTCACATCCAACACCACTATTGGCTATTTATTGAGTATAAATAAATCCTTCTTTTAAGCAAGGAGGGATTTGAACCCAAACCTCCTTGCCATGCATGTGACGCTACTTGCCACTCTAACACAAGGCTCCTTGTGTCCAATTCCTCCTTCATTTATTTAAAAACCCAAACTACTTGCCATTAAGGTTCTTTTAATTATTAAACTATAATTTCCTTCACCCCAAAGTTTGAACTAATAACTTAACCAAGGTCTATTATCACATAAATAATACTTGACTAGGTATATTAAGCACACCTTTTATCAAAACTGAAAAAAAAAAGAAATTTTGAGATTTTTGGGGCGTTACAACTCTACCCCTTAAAAGAAATTTCGTCCTCAAAATTTACTTGATCCAAACAGTTGAGGATATTGATGTCGCATCGCTTCCTCAGGTTCCCAAGTAGCCTCCTCAGCCTTGTGATTACACCAAAGTACTTTAACTAATGGGACGGACTTCCTTCTCAGTACCTTAACATCATGACCAATTATTTGTATGGGCTCTTCCTCGAAAGTTAGGTCTGGCCTAACCTTAATCTCCTCAACCGACACGACATGTGAAGGATTCGAGCGATACAATCTTAGCATGGAAACATGAAACACGTCGTGGATTTGGCTTAGTTCAGAAGGTAATTCTAACTGATAAGCGACTGGCCCAATCCGCCTTACAACCCGATATGGCCCAATGAACCTTGGGCTTAGCTTCCCCTTCCGTCCAAACCTTAATACCTTCTTCCACAGAGAGACCTTAAGAAAAACTAAGTCCCCCACTGCATACTCTATCTCTCGATGCTTAAGGTCAGCATACGACTTCTGCCTATCTGAGGCCTCCTTCAAACGATCCCGAATCAATTTTACCTTACCCTCAGTATCTATTACTAAATCAGGGCCCAAAACTTTTCGTTCGCCCAATTCCGTCCAAACCTTAATACCTTCTTCCATGGAGAGACCTTAAGAAAAACTAAGTCCCCCACTACATACTCTATCTCTCAACGCTTAAGGTCAGAATATGACTTTTGCCTATCCGAGGCCTCCTTCAACCGATCCTGAATCAATCTTACCTTGCCCTCAGTATCTGCTACTAACTTAGGGCCTAAAACTCTTCGTTTGCCCAATTCTGTCCAACATGTTGGAGTTCAATACCTTCGCCCATACAGTTCTTTATACAGAGCCTTCCCAATACTTGCTTGATAGCTATTATTGTACTCAAATTCGGCTAACAAAAAATAGTCTTCCCAACTAACTCAGAACTCAATTACACATCCCCTCAACATATCTTCCAAAACTTGGATCATCCTTTTCGACTGTCCATCAGTTTGAGGGTGGAATACCATATTGAAGTTCAACCTAGTACCCAATGCCTCGTGCAGCTTCTTCCAAAAATGCAAAGTGAAACGTGTTTCCCTATTAGATATTATAGAAACTGGCACTCCATGCAATCTTACAATCTCCGCCACATACAACCTAGCCAGCTTTTGTAATGAGTAATCGGTGCGGACCGGTACAAAATGGGAAGACTTGGTTAATCGATCCACTATAACACATATCGAGTCTTTCTTAGTAAGCGTCAAGGGTAGCCCACTAACAAAGTCCATAGTACTCCTTTCCCACTTCCAAAGTGGAATCTTTACTGGCTGAAGCAATCTTGAAGGCAACTGATGTTCTGCCTTCACCTTTTGACAAATCAAGCATTTACTTACGAAGTCCATAACCTGGAGCTTAAGTCCAGGCCACCAATAAAGCTCACGCAAATTCTGATACATCTTGTTTCCGCCAGGATGCATAGCATAGAGACTGCTATACAGTCCCTGCAGAATAGATTGCCTTAGATCATCGTCCTTTGGTATACACATTCTCCCACGGAAACACAACACTACTTTACTATTTATCCAAAGTCTGACGTCTCCCCATTTTCTACTTGTCTAAAACAAGCACCCAAAGTCTCATCACTAACTGCTTACTCTTTATCTCCTCGACCCACACCAGTTTTACTTGAAGGTCAGCTAATAAGCTACCATCATCCAACAAGCTTAAACGAGCGAGCATAGCCCTCAAGTTCGACTTAACCCTACGACTTAACGCGTCGGCCACCATAATTGCTTTGCTAGGGTGGTATTCAATCTTACAATCATAATCCTTCAATAATTCCACCCACCTACGCTACCTAAGGTTTAGCTCCTTTTGGGTAAGGAGATACTTCAAACTCTTATGGTCCGAATAAATTATGCCCTTCTCTCCGTATAAATAATGCCTCCATATTTTTAGCGCAAAAACCACCGCAACTAGTTCCAAGTCATGGGTTGGGTAATTCACCTCCTCTGCCATCTTTGCTTTTTCTACCAACTCCGAGAAAACTTACTCCTTTTGTGGAGCTATCAATACTCTGAGGCTATCCCTAAGACCATTCCCAAACCTAACGTAACACTCATAGTCCGTTGCCACCATAACTCTTGCATACCTACTAAGGCGTAGAAATTCCACCTCATACTCCGCCATAGATTTGTTTCCCTGGGTCAAGTTCAAGAACTTCGTCCTTCTAGCATCCACATAACTCGCACCCACATACTTCCCTTGAAATGCAGTTTTGAAGAACTCCCAAGTGACCTACTCAGGTTGGGTGCCCTCTTTCACTGTCAGCCACCCCTAGTAAGCTTCTTCCCTAAGCAGTGACACTGCCCCTTTCAACTTTTGTTCAGGTGAACAGTCCAAGTCCTCCATTATCCTTTCAGTGGCCTCCAACCAGTATTCAGCCACGTTAGGAGCCACACCAGCAACGCCTTTAAAGATCTCATCCCCATTTGATCGAAGTCACTCCAGAATTGACCCCCGATTTCCCGTGCCATTATTGGGCCCTGCGAACCTTTCCAAAGTCCTTAGCATTGCCTGCAACAATGCATCATCCTCGGTGGCCCGATCATACGGTCTAGTCTTAGCCACGGGTAAGGCTGGAGCCTCTTTTACTCCAATATTGGCATATGGCCCGATGTTGACGATCTAGCCCTAACACTTCCGCGGCCTCGGCCACGACCTCTTGCACCTCTTCTATCAATCATCATTGATTTACGTATTATCTAGATTATAAATTTTATGAAGTTTTAATTAGTTTCACTAATTAAGCCGATGTTTTATGAAAGTATTAAAAAGAAAGTTATTTTCGTAAATTCTCTACAATTTCAAGGTCCTACGGGCTTCAGTTTCACTCCAACTAAAAGCCTTAGTATAATCATCTAAAGTAGCCCACTAACCATCTACAATACATCAAATTAAACAAGCTTAATATTAAAAGAACTTACTTGGTTCGATGTTGGAGACTCGGTGTGCCGTACAGCAAGATTTTTTTCAAAACATTGTGATCCAATTCTTTTTTTTTAAAACCCAAATAATAAGGCCCACTTCACAGCCCGAGTTTTGCAACTTGGCTCTGATATCACTAAATGTAACACCCTAAACCCGGCCCGAAAGTTATGGCCAGATCCAGTGTGTCACATTGAAGTGTTTTATCGAAAACCTTATTTTCATTGAAAACCCTTCTTTGAAATAAAAACCTTGAGTAAAATCCCAGCTTGTATTTTATTGCTTTCAGAGCGAGGTGTATTTTAAAGAAAAACTATTCCTTCTTGTATGATAATAATTACTTTGTAAAATCTCTTTTCAGTTGCGGAAGCTTTATTTAAAACAGATGATCTATGAAAACTTGTCATTTAAAAATTGAGTTACGGAAACATAGTATTAAAAAAATAGTTATGGTTTTAAGAAAACCATGTTCTACTTCTAGCAAATATAAAGCATAATAATAATAAATATAATCTTAATTTTAATAATAATCAGAGGAAAGGCCTTATTACATTCTAGACTGAAATAACTTTAAATAATAACCATAATGTACCTTATACTACATTAATAGATGTAGGATCTACCCATTCCTATGTCGCTTGTACTGTTATTGAAAAATTGGGGATTCTAGTTGAGAGTACCTCGAGTGGAATTATAGTTCTAAGTCCACTGGGACAGTCTGTTCGGGTAAATAAGTTGTTGAAAAATGTTCCCTTGGAGATACAAGGAGTTGTCTTTCTGGCCGATCTCATGGAGCTGTCTTTTAGGGAATTCGACCTAATACTGGACATGGATGGGTTAGTTAAACATCGGGTAAGCTTGGATTGTTCTGCTAAACGAGTTGTACTGAGAACGGAAGCCGATGAGGAGATAGTGGTAATTGGGGAATGACGGAACTATTTGAGTAATGTATTCTCTACACTAAGGGCCGAGAAGTTAGTTCGCAAGGGTGGTGAGGCATTTTTAGCCTATGTCAGTGTTTCTGATATTAGGGACTCTTCGGTAAAGCATATCAGGACTGTTAAGGATTTTTCGAACATCCTTTCTGAAGAGCTACCGGGGTTACCTCCGGAGCGTGAAGTTGAGTTTGGGATTGAGCTCCTTCCTAGTTCAGCTCTGGTGTCCATCGCCCCTTTTAGAATGGCACCGAATGAGTTTGTAAAACTTAAGGCCCAAATACAAAAGCTACTAGATCGTGGGTTTATTCGACCCAGTGTGCCTCCGTGGGGAGCACCAGTCTTGTTTGTGAAAAAGAAGGATGGATCCAAGCGTATGTGCATCGACTACAAACAACTGAATAAGTTGACCATTAAGAATAGATACCCTCTACCAAGAATTGATGATTTGTTTGACCAACTGCGAGGAGCAATGGTTTTCTATAAAATAGATATTCGGTCGGGGTATCACCAACTGAGAGTTAAAGGGGTCGATGTGCACAAGATGGCGTTTAGGACACGTTATGGTCATTACGAGTTCCTAGTTATGCCTTTTGGACTGACAAATGCACCGGCAGCTTTTATAGATTTAATAAACAGAGTGTTTCAACCCTATCTAGATCAGTTTGTTGTAGTATTTATCGACAACATACTGGTGTATTGAAGGACTGACGTAGAACATGATGAAAATCTCCGATTAGTTCTGAAACTATTGAGGGAGAAGCAACTTTATGCCAAATTCAGCAAGTGTGAATTCTGGTTACGTGAGGTAACATTTCTGGGTCATGTGGAATCTGTTGAGGGGATTAGGGTTGATCCTCGAAAAATTGAGGCTGTGTTGGATTGGAAGTAACCCAAGACTGTATCAGAAATTCGTAGCTTTCTGGGACTGGCTAGGTATTATCGAAGATTCGTATAGGGGTTTTCACTAATTGCCTCACCCTTAACTAAGTTTTTGCATAAGGATACGCCATTTATCTGGACTGATGAGCAACAAGAGAGCTTTAAAAAGCTCAAGGAAGTTTTGACTAAGGCCCCTGTCTTGATTCAACCTGAGTATGGGAAAAGGTTTACTGTTTACAGTAATGCATCACACGTTGGGTTGGGGTGTGTACTAATGCTAGAGGATAAGGTGGTAGCATATGCATCTCACCAGCTTAAGACTCACGAGGTGAATTACCCAACGCATGACTTGGAGTTGGCCACAGTGGTATTCGCATTGAAAATTTGGAGGCATTACTTGTACGGTGAGAAGTGTATCATTTATAGAGATTACAAGAGCCTCAAGTATCTCCTCACTCAAAAAGAGTTGAATCTTCGGCAGCGTAGATGGATTGAGTTGTTTAAGGATTATGACTGTTCGATTGAATATCACCCTGGTAAGGCCAATGTGGTGGCTGATGCACTGAGCCATAGGGCTATGACTGATTTGAGAGTAATGTTTGCTCGTCTTAGCTTATTTGATTATGATAGCTTTTTGACTGAGCTCCAAGTTAAACAAGTGCGAATTGAGCAGATTAAGAATAAACAATTGGAAGATGAGTCATTGGGTCTTCAGTTCTATCAGATCAAGAATGATAATACTGCAGATTTCGGGCTAAATAGTGAAGGGGTACTCTATTTTCGGGGCAAAATCTGTGTACCTAAGGATACTGAGTTGAGGCAGTCTATACTGCAAGAGGCGCATAGTAGCCCCTATGCTATGCACCTAAGTGGAAATAAAATCTACAGAGATCTTCATGAGTTATATTGGTGGCCAGGACTTAAGCGTGAGGTGACTGACTTTGTGCGGAAATGTCTGACTTTTCAACAGGTTAAAGTAGAAGATCAGTTGCCTTTTGGGTTGCTTCAGCTGGTTAAGATTCTGATGTGGAAGTCCGAAAGAGTAACTATA
This sequence comes from Gossypium hirsutum, assembly GCF_007990345.1. NCBI lineage: Eukaryota > Viridiplantae > Streptophyta > Magnoliopsida > Malvales > Malvaceae > Gossypium > Gossypium hirsutum. The sequence goes on along the minus strand of NC_053425.1, from coordinate 43,834,264 downwards.
GATTTTGTGAGTGGGCTACCGCTAACGCCCTATAAGAAAGATTCAATATGGGTCACTGTCAATCGATTGACCAGAACTGCCCATTTCATACCAGTTCGCATAGATTATTCGTTGCAGAAACTAGCTAAGTTGTATGTATCCAAGATAGTGAGACTGCATGGGGTACAAATTTCCATAATATCCGACAGAGATCCTCGCTTCACTTTTCAGTTCTGGAAGATGTTACATGAAGCTTTGGGCACACGATTGGACTTCACTACTACATTCCATCCTCAGACAGATGGACAGTCAGAAAGGGTGATTTAGATAGTGGAGGATATGTTAAGGAGTTACATGATTGACTTCTGAGGCAATTGGGAGGATTACTTGCCGTTGGCAGAATTTGTGTATAATAACAGCTACCAGTCTAGCATATAGATGGCACCTTACGAAGCACTATATGGTCGTAGGTGTCGCACTCCTTTGTGTAGGACTGAGCTGGGTGAGTGGCATGTTCTGGGTCCTGATCTAGTAACTGATACTGAGGATAAGGTCAAATTAATTTGAGATAGACTGAAGGTAGCATCAAACAGACAAAAGTCATATGCAGATATGAAGCGTAAGGAAATTGAATATTCTGTGAGAGATTTTGTCTTTTTGAAGGTTTTTCCATAGAAGAAGGTACTGAGATTTGGGCGTAAGGGCAAGCTGAGCCCAAGGTTTATTGGGCCTTGTAACACCTCAAACCCGGCCTAGACGTTATGGCCAAATCTGGCATTTTACATTAAAATACTTTTTCAAAAAATTTTGTCTTATTAATAAATCTCTCTTAAAAGATAAAAGCCCCTTTGTTTAATTCTAAAGTCAACTAAATTATTTGCTAACCATTTTAAACCACCTTACTTTTAAAAACATGTTTGTTGCAGAAGCATTTCAACAATGTTGCGAAAACGTGATGTTTTGAAAACAGATATCATTTTGGAAAACCGTACTCCACTTTTAACAGAAATAAATCATAATAGTTAAAAAAACCCAAATTAAAAGCTAGAAAATTAGAGAAAAGGCCTTATTACATCAAAACCCAAAGAAAAGGTAATTTAAGTAATGGAAAACTAATACAAAAATTTAAAGCTGTTCGTAGTGTGGCTACCTCTGAGTCCTCCCACACGTCGAACCACCTACTGAGGATTACCTGAACAATGTAAGAAAGAGGGGTGAGTTTACAAAAACACGGTGTGTACAACCCTCACCGATCATAAACCATACATCACATCAATTTGGGCCTAAGCCTATTACAATAACTGTGGCACTTGGGCCTTAGCCCATAGTAGCCTCAGTTGGCCTAGAGCCCATGTCACAATCAGAATCATATCATGCAATGCACAAATACCCAACCAACCCTGCACTCTATATCTCGTCCAATCCTACACTCCTGTGGGGATTTAATCAACACACCCATCCCTACACTCCTGATGTAGCACCGGTTGCGACACTAGCCAATTTCGCAGCAGAGTTGCCAATCTCATAATGGCTTTAAGTCGTCAGTGGATCCACAGTAGTCAAGTGAACAAGCGACCCTAACAAATCATATACTTCCTCCAAATCAATGATCCCGTCCCTCATGCAGCATAATATCACATGAATACAACATATCATAAATGGCATACAATAACAATCATATAACATGTAGGGGCATTTTAGTTATTTTTCTTTTAGGGTATAACGGTCATTTTGTAAATCGGGATCTAAGTACACTTACTGACCCATCATTAGGTTCACAATCATCTCACGTGACCCGTGCAACCTTTAGCAAACAAACAAAGCGATTGGGCCCAAAGCCCATTTAAGCAGGCCCAAAGGCCCACACGACCCATTGTGTAATATCCTGAATTAGGGCTTAATCGAAATAGTGATTTCGTGACCACAAATCTGAGATAGAAATAATTATTTTATAATTATTTTGATGATTATGATATGATTGCATGATTGTGTGAAAATTTCATGATGAAATTATATGCCTAAAGTGCTTAAATTGAAAGTAGGGACTAAATCGAATAAGTTGCAAAATTTGCATTCTAGAAGTTTTTATTATGAAATTGCATTGAATATTAATTAGGAGATCTTAAATAGAAATTTGACCAATTTTAAGTTCATGGACAAAATTAGGACATGGAAGGAATTTTTGGAAAGTTTAGTAGTAAGGGCATTTTGGTCATTTAGTTATTAAAATGAATTAAAAACAAAATTAAAAGCCAATTTTTGTCCATCTTCTTCATTAGGCCGAAATTTCAAGGGTTCTCCATAGTTAGGGTTTGTTTCAAGCTTCCAAGCTCCATAGTAAGTGATTCCAAGCCCCGTTTTTAATGTTCTTTATGTTTTTGGAATCCCGGTAGCTCGATTAAGCTTTTGTTAGCAATAATTCAACCTAGGGTTTATATTTGGAAAAATACCCATAGGTGAAATTTGTGTATTTTGATGTTTTATGATAGAATATTGGGTTTTAAATTATGTTAGACAACTTGTGCTACTCGGTTTTGAGTGAAAACGAGTAAAATGGCTTAATCGGCAAAAATACCTAATAGTCACAAGTATATGTTAGAGTAAGAATTTGATGTTTCCATAGAAGGGAAAAATGATCAGCATGTTATAAAACATAAGAATAAGGAATAAAGTTTAATTCCCGAGCCTAGGGGCAAAAGTGTAATTATGCAAAAGTTTAGGGGCAAAAGTGTAATTTTTCCAAAGTTCATATTAAATGATGTTTTGATGAATGTATGTATTAAATAAGATTAATTTGGCATTATAGATCAAGAGAAACGAGATTCAAGTCGCGTCGAGGAAAAGAAAAGATTGTGGACTAAATTGCAAAATCTTTATATTTTGGTACCAAGGTAAGTTCATGTGTAAATAATGTAGCATAATTGTTATTTTTAAGTTATTGATGTTAACTATATGATACGCTGATTTTTAATCGTGAAATATTATGCTTTGTGGTTAATGTTGAGTAATATGCAAATTATGTTTACTACTTGATAAATATGAATTGCTACCGAGTATCAGTTCCGATATTCCATGGAAGACGACAAATGTGAGATCGAGGGAAAAAGCCTGTTTTAACCTTAAGAATAGATTAGGATACAAGTGACATGTCACTAGGATGGTTGAGCATCCGAACTCGTTGAGTTGAGTCCGAGTTCACTTATGGATGCGAATGTCCGAACTCGTTGAGTTGAGTCCGAATTCGTGAGATATAACTAGGCATCCGAACTCATTGAGTTGAGTCCGAGTTCACTTATGGATGTGAACGCCCGAGCTCGTTGAGTTGAGTTCGAGTTCACTTAGGGGCGTGTTACATGATTTCTTGATTACATATGAAGCACTTATGTGCAAATTATCCGTGTATCCGAGTTATATTCCGATGTGTTCAACGGGTGAAATTTCTAGTGAAATGAAAGAACACTTAAGATGCAAGCGACGTATTGGTAAGTGTTGTGAAATGGACACTTTGGACAGGTATGTTCTTAACCCTTGGGTTGATAATAGATACAACAACGATAAGGTGGTAAGATGATGAATGATGTTTAGAAATATGACATATGTTTTGGTGATACCATGCTAAAGTTGTTTGGTATATTTGTATTGTTATGTTACTTGTTATTTACATATGAACTTACTAAGCATTTATGCTTACTCCCTCCTTTTTATTTACTGTAGTTTTGAACAAGCCAGCTCGGGAATCGGGACGGGTCGAAGGTTCGATCTCACTATCTAAAGGACTTTCATCTGGGTAAATGGCTTGTAAAACTTAAGTATGGCATGTATAGCAATATACTTATTTTGTGTAAATAATTTTATGATATAGCCATGATTGGTTGAGAAAATGTTTGATATTGATAAGTCATGGTGATGGTTAAATTTAGATCATGTTTGATATCATGGAAGTTTAATAGGTTATCTAGTTCATAACAACTCATGAAAAGATGAAACTTGCCTTAAAACAAAATATTGCTGCAGCAATGACATGAATTTGAAAAATCACTAAAAATAGTATAAATGGAACTAAATGATGAGTAAGTTATGAAATTCAAGCTTAATGAGTCTATTTTCATGTGGATTGAACAAAACAGGCATATAATTTATATTTTATGAGATATTTAAAATTTTTTGAAACAGGGCCAGAGTGATTTCGGTAATATTTCTTGGAGGCTTCCAGGTACAAGCTCAATATTAAACTCTACCTCCCGAACAGGTGGTAAACCCGGTAATTCTTCAGGAAAAACATCCGGGTGTTCACAAACCACCGGCACAGATTCGGGTTTCTTTTCTAATTCTTTGTCATCAAGTACATACGCAAGGTATGCTTCGCACCCTTTTCTTACATATTTCTGGGCCAACATTGCTGATATTACAGCTAGCAACCCCCTTAAGTCCGTAGACTCAACTCGGATTATCTCGTTATTTGCGCACCTCAAATCAATAGTCTTGCTTTTGCAATTCACAACCGCATCATGCGCGGTCAACAAATCCAAACCAAGAATAACATCAAATTCATCAAACGGCAAAAGCATCAAGTCCGTCGGAAAACAGGAATCTCGAATTACTAGGGGACATTTCTTACACACTTTGTCGACAAGCACGTAACGACCCAAGGGATTTGACATCCGAATTACGAACTCAGTAGACTCAATAGGTAAAGTCTTACTGGATGCTAAAGTTTCGCATATATATAAGAATGAGTAGAACCAGGGTCAATCAAAGCAATCACATTAGTATCAAAGAGAGTAAAAGTACCGGTAATAACATCTGGCGAGGAAGCATCCTCGCGTGCGCGTATAGCATAAGCCCTAGCAGGAGCGCGAGCCTCGGATCTGGTCGTAGCATCTCTAGATCCTCTCTGACCACCCCTAGCATTGTCCGTATTTCTAGATGGTCTACCTCAAACAGTGGTAGCACCCGGTTTCTCGCTTTGATTTATATTCTGTTCAGACAACCTCGGGCAATCCTTAATGAAGTGGTCAGCTGATCCACACTTATAGCAGGAGCGGTCATGGAACCTACAGCTCCCCGAATGCCATTTACCACAATGCTGACACTCCGTTCTGTCTCGACATTCATTTCCAACACTAGCGACCGAAGTGACTCGTGCACCCACAGGGGGTCGATCGCGATCTCGTCTAGAAAAGCCTGAAGTGTCTCTAGATCGGCCTAAGCCATCTCTAAATTTCTTCGATGACTGTGGGAAGGGCTTCCCCGAAGACCTCTTACGAAACTCCTTTGCTCCCACCTTAGCTTTTCTTTTCTCCATACTGAGCTCCTCGGCCTTGCAAGCTCGCTCGACAAGTGCCACAAATTCTCGGATTTCCAAAATGTCTACATACAACTTTATATCGTCATTCAGCCCATCCTAGAAACGTTTACACATCACGGCTTCTGAGGAAATGCATTCTCGTGCGTACCGGCTAAGCCTCACAAATTTCCGTTCATAGTCGGTAACCGACATGGAACCTTGTTTGAGTTCAAGAAATTCCTTCCGTTTTTGGTCAATGAATCTCTGACTGATATACTTCTTTCGAAACTCGGTTTGGAAAAACTCCCAAGTTACTTGCTCTCTAGGCACAACAGAAGTCAAAGTATTCCACCAATAGTAGGCAGAATCACGTAGCAAGGAGATAGTACACTTTAGGCACTCATCGGGTGTGCAAGATAGTTCATCTAGTACCCGGATAGTGTTGTCCAACCAAAATTCCGCTTGCTCGGCATCATCGCTGTCCGTGGCTTTAAATTCAGTAGCCCCGTGTTTTCAGATTCTGTCAACTGGGGGCTTATTTGACCTTATTTGGTCAGTTACCGGAGGTATGGTAGGTGCGAGGGTGGTATTTGTCGGGAATGGAGGTTGTGGAACAGCCGTATTAGTTCGAATGTGTTGGTTGAACCAATCATTCATCACGCTATAGAAAGCTTGTCTAGCTTCATCATTCGGGTTACTAGCATTAGGTTGAGAGTCCACCGGCACTGTCCCTTGTGCGGGAGCAGGCGCTACACTTTCAAGATCATCAGCTACCGCTCGGTCGGGATCGGGATCCATTACTATAAATAAACACATTTGCAAATGTCAGAAATCACCACACTATCAAATAATCACATAAAATGGCATGTATAGCTAGACCCAACGCATTACGGTAGTCCTAGAATCGACTAAACCGTAGCTCTGATACCAATAAAATTGTAACACCCCATACCCGAGTCCGTCGCCGGAGTCAGACACGAGGGGTTTGCAGACTTAAATCACTTCTTTGCACAATCCATTTTAAATTTTCCAGGCAAGCTGGCTAACTGCGTCACTGTCACCTTAAAAATCATATCTTGAGTTTCACAACTTGAAAATCAGCTTCGTGATTTTTCCCTAAAACTAGACTCATATATGCATCTACAAATTTTTTTCTAAAATTTTTGGTCGGGCCAATTATTACAGTTTATTAGTTAAAGTCTCCCATGTTACAGGGATCGACTACACTGACCTTTGCGCATTACGACTTGGATATCTCCCTGTACAGGGCTTCAATACTGATGTCGTTTGTTTCTATAGAAACTAGACTCAAAAAGGAATCTATTCATATATGTAATGACTTCTAATTATCTCTGGTTAATTTATAATGAATTTCCAAAGTCGGAACAGGAAATCCAGAAACCGTTCTGACCCTGTCTCACGAAAACTTTAGCATCTCATAATATACTGTTCATATGAACATTTTGTTACTTTCCTATGAAAATAGATTCATCAAGGTTCGTTTGCATAATTTATTCACTATTTAATTCCATTCCTAATATTTTTAGTGATTTTCCAAATCTACATCACTGCTGCTGTCAGCATCTGCCTTTAAGGTAGACTTTACCAATTTCATAGTTTCCATGATTCAACTAGCCCTTTTAGCATAAATAGCACAAATTATGATAGTGATTAACCATTCCCATGGCCAATCCTTGTTAAGCATATCCATACCAAATAAGTATAACATTATGCTCAAACATATATAAGCCATTTTCGCATGGCTATCCAAAATTATACAAATCCAAAGGGTCCATGACCCACAACAAAAAGGGTAGTCCTATACATGCCATTTCGAAGTTCAACCAAAATTGTACCAAAAGGGGGCTTTGATAGTGTGGGCGACTTCGACTTCAAAATCCCAAGTCCGATAGCTGAAGAACCAAAATCTATAAAAAAGAGAATCAAAGAAACGGAGTAAGCATTAAATGCTTAGTAAGTTTTGAGCAAAGAATTTAGACACAACCAAAGTATAGCATTCATGTAGCTAAACGGATAATTTCATATGCACAAATTTTCAATATCATACTTACTTCACATTACCAACCCTTTTATTCATACACAAAGATCAACTTAGCCAAAGGCCGGTAGCTCATTTATCAACTGAGCGAATACTTATTTGTAAGGGCTCAACTAATTCAAAGCACATACGAAACATACCTCAATGTTGGGATGTTACAAGCGTATTAACTGAAATTTTTACAGCAAGATCGTTCATTCCCAAATCACGTACCTTCGGAATTTAACCAGATATAGCTACTCGTTCAAATGCCTTCGGGTCATAGCCCGGTTATAGTAACTCGCACAAATGCCTTCGGGACTTAACCCGGATTTAGTAACTCGCACAAATGCCTTCGGGCTTAGCCCGGAATTAGTATCTCGCACAAATGCCTTCGGATCTTAGTCTGGATATGGTCACTTAGCACAAAGCCTTCGGGACTTAGCCCGGACATCATTCGAATAACCATGCACATTTAACAATAAATCATGACACATTCGTATTTCATTTTCATTAGCAAAACTCAAACACAAGACACTTATCACTCTTGCAATTTCGGCTCAATAGCCACACACAAGGAGCATGATTTTGATTTGCTTAAAACATGATCTAATCAAATCATAATTTAAGCTCTATTACTCAAGAGCTTACCTCGGATGTTGTCGAACGGTTTCGACGGCTATTCGACCACTTTTTCCTTCCCTTTATCGGATTTAGTTCCCCTTTGCTCTTGAGCTTAATTCAAACAAATTTAACTCATTAAAGTCTCATTTTGCTAGCTTATGGCCGAATATGACAAGGAGTTTGATAGGTCATATGGCCACCATTTAGCTCAAATACACAATGGTCATACGCATTTTTAATCACATCAAGCAATTTAATACAATTCATTCGAACATCAAAAGAGAAGCTCAAGGTACTTAGCCCATATATACATTAGACACTAGAGTCACATATGTACGAAATCACGAATCGAATTCAACATACTAGCTAATATTTCCCCTTAGCCGAATTTTCTAAGTCAAGCTAAAGCCATCAATAGGCTACCTATGGCCGAACATACACATAACTTATGTACTTATTCATGTGGCCGAACATACATGTCTATGTTGGGGCCGATTGCATCACAACACCATACCATTTCAATTTTTGGTCATGGTTAAACAAAAAACTTAATGTCTCACTCAAAAATGCTAAAAAGAAGATTCAAGAATTATCAATCCACCATCACATGCACCATTACAAAGCTTCACTTTTAGCATGCAAATGATATCAACACCAATCCACCTTGGCCGAATATCATCTCCATGACATAGTAAAGATTTGAACCATGGGCTATTTAGAACTCAAGCTAACTACTAAAACATGCATGCATCTCATGGAACATCATCAAACATACCTTAGTCTATCAAACCACCATAGCCGATTTCCTCAAAGCTCTTTTTCCTTCTTTTTGTTTCTCCTATTCGGCCAAGAACAACATGAGAGCTTTTCTCTTCTTTTTTTTTTTGGTCATGCATGAGAATAATGAACACATTTTTTTCTCTTTGTTTTCTTCCTTCAATTTCTTATTAGTTTATTGCCCATGCTTCTTATTTTATTCTTCCATTAACACAACATGTTTCATGACATGTTTTGCCCATGCTTCTTATTTTATTTTTCCATTAACACAACATGTTTCATGACATGTTTTGCCCATGCTTCTTATTTTATTTTTCCATTAACACAACATGTTTCATGACATGTTTTGCCCATCATCCCTTGTCATGGCCGGCCACTAGTACTTAAATGGGGGAAATTGGCATGCAAGTCCACCCCTTTGATTACATGCACTATTAGGCCACTTGCATTTGCCTAGCACATTTCTAAATTTTCTCACATAAGTCCTATCAACTAAATTCACATGCAATTAACTAAATCGAAGCTTAAAACTTTCACACATTTATATTCACATATTTTAGGCAATAATTATCACATTCAAATAATTTGGTGACTCGGTCTAGCGGTCCCGAGATCGCTTTCCGACTAGGGTCACTTTAGGGCTGTCACAGAACCGTCTATTGAGGATTACCTGAAAATTTAAGAAAGAGGGGTGAGTTTACGAAAACCCAGTGTGTACAACTCTCATTGATCATAAAACATGCATCACATCAATTTGGGCCTAGGCCCATTACAATAACGGTGGCACTTGGGCCTTAGCCCATAGTAGGCTTAGTTGGCCCGAAGCCCATGTCACAATCAGAATCAGATTATGCAATGCACAAATACCCAACCAACCCTGCCCTCCTAATGTAGCACCAGTTGTGGCACTAACCAATTTCGTAATAGAGCTACCAATCACATAATAGCTTTAAGCCGTCGGTGGATCCACAGTCGTCAAGTGACCAAGCGACCCTAACAAATCATATACTTCCTTCAAATCAATGATCCCGTCCCCCAGGCAGATAATATCACATGAATGCAAACATATCATAAATGGCATAGAATAACAATCATATAACATGTAGGGGCATTTTTGTCATTTTTCCCTTCAGGGCATAACAGTCATTTTGTAAAATTGGGGTCTAAGTCAGTCATTTACTCACAAGGGCAAAATAGTCATTTTACCCTATAGGGGTATTTCGGTAATTTTACATTACAAGGGTATTTCGGTAATCTTACAAACTGAGGTCTTATCGACCCAACAGATGGTCCACCGTCACCTCGAGTGGCTTAAGTAACCTAAACAGACATAATGGTGTAAGTGGGCCTAAGGCCCATTACTCGGCCCAAGTGGGCCCACACACTCGTGTGGCCCATTTAGCCCAGAAACAGCTACAACTATGTGAACATCATAGTTCAAACAACACTTACCACATCACATACATTTATCCGTGTGGGGTCTACAAGCCCTTTGGGCCTACACTGCCCATTTGCCCACCAAGCCCGATTTCGATCCAAGCCATGTGAGTGACACGGCCGGTCTAATGTTTTCCCACCTATTGGTGAGTTTTACACATCTAGGGCCCGTACGGCCCAACTCGGCCCAACGTGGCCCATTACAGCCATAGCCCATGAGTTCTCTCATGGTAGCCTCTACTATCGCATCAGATTTCCCACGCATGCGTTCCCGCGCTCGTGTATTAACTGTCGCCATTCTTTCAGCTTTTCGGCTTTTCAGCATTTTGAGATTTGCTGAACTAAAGTTAAGGTGGTGTATGTAAAGACCTGGTTTACGAAACGTGCTACGAATCCGCTAGCAACGTACCTACAATATTCAGGACTAATAGTTAGCCACTTGATTCATATTGCTGTTCTCCTTTTCCTACAACATGAATCGAAACCACACTAATACATAACTTAAATGATAAAGCCTTGCCAAAAGGGATTGTTAAAACTTGTGGTTCAATCCACACTTGGCAATTCATAGGGTCATTAAGAACATTCGGCCTTCACTATAACAAGGAAAAAACTCTTACTTGACTAAAACTAGAAGTGGGATGTCGATTGCTTCACATCACTCACCCCACTAAGAGAGATAAGGAAGATTCGGCAATAGGGCAAAGAAGAACACCAACAATGAAAACCAAAATAAAGAAAATGAGTCACCACGACTTACACTTGATCCTGGCAAAAGAAGAGAAGAACACAGCCTTATGATAGGAGAATAGAAGGGAGACATATTCAGCAATAGCTGATAGAGAGAGAGAGTAGGAGCATTTGACTTTACACACCTTAAGATCAAAGAAAATAGCGTTACGGCAAGGGAATCCAGCTCACAAGAAAATGGTTGAGAGAAGAGGGATTTCGATTATGAGAAACTAGTGGGAAAATAGAAGAGAAAGGCTATGGTTTAGAAAAGGAAGAGGGTTAGCATTCGGCTCAAGCCAGAAGAAAAGAAGGGAGGTAAAAGGATTAGAAAAGAAGGGAGAGGACTAGAAGATAAGAAATGGGGGAGAAATCGGCTAATAGATGGCCTAACTGGTAATGCACTTTCAGCTAAAACAAAACAATAGACAACCCGGAGTTAGAGAGTCTCGAAAACCAAAGGAAAAGTACCAAAACTAGTGAACAAAACAAAATAAAACACCCAACATTCTTCTAACAAGATTCGCCTATACCAAAACAATACCCCAAATGCCGAAACTGAACCAAATCCCCCCTTGCCAAATTTTTCTGCAACCCAAAGTCCCCATTCGGCTAGACTTCCTCCTAATTCAAATCCTCCTTGATTCCTTCCAACAATCAACTCTATCCCTTAACTTCCTCCTCATATCCCTCTAAGACTCATTCAACCTTTATTCTGTAGAGTTTTGATCAAACTCTACCACCTACACGTATTTGAAGAAAAATAAAACATCCAGTGCTCCTTCCAAGCCTCGAACCTCAGTCTTCACTCCCTTCTGAGACGTCACTTACCACCTAAACCACCATGCTTCTTTTGTCAAATTTTACCATTCAAAATTTAAGAAGCATTCAACCTAGAGTCAGGATTCCCTTAATGCTAAAAACCAAAATTTTTCCTATGCCAAGGCTTGAACCCAGGACTTCATAGAGACCCCCCTAACATCCAAAATCACTAACCCAATACGACTAACATGCAATTGTGTACCAGTATTCACAACTTGGAAATTCAGGGCCCAAAATTTTGGCTCCCAAACCTAAGGCCCAATTCTTCTAAGCCCAAAATTCAGGGCATTACAACTCTACACCCTTAAAGAAATTTCATCCTCAAAATTTCCACCGATCTAATAGTCGCACAACCCAGGTTACACCACTACACTTCTGTTGTGCACTCTAATTTTAATTTCAAAATAGATAAATAGTACACTATGGAAAAAGTATGTACCAGTATTCACAACTTGGGCCTTAGCCCATAGTAGCCTCAGTTGGCCATGAGCCCATGTCACAATCAGAATCAGATTATGCAATGCACAAATACCCAACAAACCCTGCACTCCGTACCCTGTCCAACCCTACACTCCTGTGGGGATTTAATTGACCCACCCATCCTTACACTCCTGATGTAGCACCGGTTGCGGCACTAACCAATTTCACAGCAAAGCTACCAATCACATAATGGCTTTAAGCCGTCGGTGGATCCACGGTCGTTAAGCTACCAAGCGACCCTAACAAATCATATACTTCCTCCAAATCATTGATCCCGTCCCCCATGCAACATAGTATCCCATGAATGCAAACATATCATAAATGGCATATAATAAGAATCATATAACATGTAGGGGCATTTTAGTCATTTTCCCTTCGGGGCAAAATGGTTATTTTGTAAATCGGGATCTAAGTACAGTTACTGACCCATCAGTAGGTTCACAGTCGTCTCGCGCGTCCCGTGCAACCTTCAGCAAACAAAAAGAGTGATTGGGCCTAAAGCCCATTTAAACAGTCTTATAGGCCCACACGACCCATTGGTCTACCAAGCCCGATTTCGATCCAAGCCATGTGAGTGACAGGTTGATCCAAAGTTTTCCCACCCTTTGGTGAGTTTTACACATCTAGGGCTACGACCCCTTTGGTCCACACGGCCCATTTAGCCCAACGAGGTCCAGAACAGCCCAAGACCACGAAAGCGCTCGTGGTGGCCTCTACAGTCTAACACCCATGTCAGTGGGCTCGGTTCACCACTAGTGCGATTGCACGCCTATGTGGCATCATACGCCATATTTTCAGCTTTTTGGTATTTCGCCGATCTACAGTCATAGCAGTGTAAACAACACATACTTTCAGCTTTTAAATGATTATTGAATACCGCATACAAAAAAACACGCTTTAGGCTTTACAACCGATCATCAAACATAGCATACAGTTACACCCGAGCGCTGGAACCTATTCAAACATAACAATAGTTAATCACTTATCAACAGATTTAAAATAACATTAACCAAACCCCTTGCCGAAGGATCAACTACCACTTGCCTTGACTTGAACGGTCAACTGTGATTTGCCTACTTAATCCAAAGTTTAGAGCAGTCAGCGTTCCGCAACCTGGCGGAAAGTCCTACACTTCCGACACCCTACATCGCTTAAACATGGGGGCAGAGGCTACGCGTCCACTCCCAGTTGGCACCACTATCATCACTTTATTGCTAGAACCCCCTTTGCTCATCGAGAGTTCGATCTGATGGATAAATATTGCTACACTGAAGTCTACATAAGAGAGGGGAAAAATTTAAAAATGATTGGTCCACGGTCTTAAACTACCAAACAAATGACAGAGTAGAGCTAGGAAGGGAAAAACCTGAAAGAGAAAAGAAAGTGCAATTCGAATACTCACCTATGAGTATTCGGCCAATGAAGCAATTGGAGGTGAAGGTAGAGAAGTGCAGAGAGAAAATGCTAGATGTTCAGCTGATTGTTCAGAATCAATTGCAGAACCCAAAAGTAACAAAGGGAAAAAGAATAGTCGTTTGACAAAAACCGAAGGAAATGACAAAAAGGAAAAAGAAAAAAGGTATCTGGAAAGAACTCAAAAGAAAAAAGAATACAACTAGAGGGATAACCAAAAGGGGAAGTATGGGTGAACAAATGCCGAAATGAAAAATAAAAAATGAAGCAGAATAGAATTGATCATAGTACTCAAAAGAATAGATGAAAAGAGTTATGAAAACAGGTCAAATGTATTCGGTCACTCAAGGAAAGTATACTGTTAAGTTGTTGCAGAGGAAAAAAAACCAAAAAACAATGATCACCAAAAGCCAAAAATGAAAGGCACCCTCCCCAGGCGAATTTCTGAGTACTTCCCAAGCAAATTCGGTACAGTCTTACCTCACTTCAAACTTCTCTTTTTCCTCTTAAAATCCCTTCATGATTTCCTTTCCAATCTTCTCCTTGATTTTCTCCATAATCCATTCCTTGACCAGTTCAAATTCCAACCACCCTTGTAGTGTTTTATTCATACTCCACCACTCACACAACAAAGGAGTAAAATAAATACTCCTTTGTGCATAGAGTGACTCAAACTCAAGCTCTCTTGCCACCTTAATAATGCCACAACCACTGGACTACAAGTTCATCTTGTGTCCCATTTTAATATTAATTATTTAAAAGGCTTGCTTCCAAGTACCAAGGGTTTTATTCACTTAAATAAAAAATTTAGCTAAAGCCCAGGTTTGAACCTAGGACTTCTCCAACACTTCTCAGGAATCTTAACCACTGAAGCAAGCATACATTTATGTTATTTCTCGCACACATAAACTTTTATGTGTTCCCACACTCAAGGCTCATTCCTTCTAGGCCCAAATTCTGGGGGTTACAGGCCTTACCGGATATTGAGACGAGTAGGACCAATTGTCTACTAGTTGGAGCTACCTCCAGAGAAAGAGAAGATTCATGATGTGTTTCACATCTCTATGCTTAGAGTGGATTCACAATATGTTTCACGTCTCTATGCTGAGACGCTACCGCTCTGATCCTTCGCATGTTGTACCGGTAGAGGAGATTGAAGTCAGACCAGATCTGACTTTCGATGAGGAACAGGTCCAGATTTTGGATCGAGATGTGAATGTCTTGAGAAAAAATCAATTCCATTAGTAAAAGTTCTCTAGCAAAACCACAGTTCTAAAGAGGCTACATGGGAATCCGAGGAGGCAATGCGACAACAATATCCTCATCTGTTTTGATCAGGTAAATTTCGAGGCCGAAATTTTCTTTTAGGGGGTAGAGTTGTAATGCCCCAATCTTTTGTTATTAAATGGTGTGTTGTGTTATATGGTTGGCTTGCTTGTATTGATGATTAAGGGTCCTGAGAAGTGTGAGAAGTCCTAGGTTCAAACCTGGGCTTTGGCAAAATTTTTGGTTTTTATTAAATAAATCCTTGGCTGCTAGGAGTTGGGTTCTTAAATAATTGGGGGGAAATTATGTCATGAAGGGTCTGTTGGTTCAAGGGATTGTGGCGTGTTACTAATGTAAGGGACTTGGGTTCGAGTCTTTCTGCACGCAAGGGATGTCTCTTTTTGCTATGCTGTCATCTAAGCGGTTGTTTGCTAGTAGGATTCTAATGCTTTTGGACGGTGGAGAGTTTGAGGGGGAGTAGGGAGTGTGTAGCTAGTTTCAATGAGGGCTATAGGGAGAAAATCGTGGAGTGGATCAAGGAGTAAGGGAGAGGTAGT